>NC_061114.1:108394873-108670855 GCF_002878395.1 Capsicum annuum
TTTATAAGAAATATGCCGGATGTATGAAAGACTCATATAGCCCGAAGAAAATCATCATAATCATGAGAGGATGAAATAAGTACAATAACACATGTGAGTCATCATATAATTTGTCAATCACTTTCAGTTCATCAAGAATATCAATTCTCATAATGTAAATATCATTTAAATCTTTCGAAAGAATAACTTTCACAATTCCACTTTCAAATCACTTCACCATTCATCATAGACACAAGGAAACACACACACACACAGGGAGATCCTATAACCGACGTAAACCATGTGAGCTACATGGAGTCCAACGTACAACCCACGTTAGGGAGAGTCGTCCTATCCTTGCCATCGAAGTAGGACTATCGATATCAAATCCACACAAACTAGTGATTACTATATAAATCAGCCTCAGGCTCACTCCTAAGGGGGCACGTAGTTCTAGGGAAGTAAGGTCGCTTTATACCTCCCACTCGGTGCTAAAGATTTCTCTCGGACTTATCTTAGATCATTTCAAAGACAATCCACAATAAAACAATTCAGTAATATATAAATATACATCGGGAGCCACCATGCTTCCCATCTATCAAAATCAACCACGTTGTGGATTTCTTTCACACTCGAGTTCAAAACAATTCCATTAAGACCAAAAGTTCAAATCATTCAAAATATCTCAAATATTTAACATCAACGTGCTTATAACACAAGCTTTCTAAAAAAAATACAATTTCCAATGGGGACTCACAACCCAAATATCAAAATCATGATAAATATTGTTCAGGATTCATACTTTATATCTCCACACATGTAAATTCATCTTTCAAAATCATAAACATCAAGATTTCATAATAATCATCATAAGATATGGGTTCATGTTTCAAATTCGTAAAAATCAAATAAAAATCATGCCTTTGTAAAGAAAATTACTTTTGGGCACAAGAACGAAAGAGAGTTCTTGTTGAAAAATCCCACATACCTTAAATGATAAACTTTAGATCGATACTCATTTTTGAGATGTTAATCGTGCCTTTGAATGATGGTTCTTGGAGTTCTTGAATTAGGAACTTGGAATCTTGAATAAATTTGCAGAATTAATGGTGAACTTTGGAGGTTCTTGAAGTTGGATGTAGGAGCTTAGGGTTTTCTTTTTGAGGGAATTTGATGAAATATAACATATAATCCTTCTAATAAGCTTTAATATAGGGTTTGGATGGATTTTGGGTGAGGGGGAATGGCCAAAACTCCCCTAAAAATCAAATAATTCTCGAATCTGTCTTTTGATGGACTATTTTGATAGTCTGAAGTAGATCAACCATAACGTTTTACTCCGATATCCAAATTAGATGAAACCAATTTCATTAGAAAAGACGACTCTCATATATTTCCGTTGATATATAGTATCTCACCTAGATCATTGTGTACGAGGAGTTATGAACGTTTTAAATTGACCCAAAAATTCACTTTTGATAGACTGAAGTAGATCAGCCATAACTTTTTGCTCCGATAGACAAATTAGATGAAACCAATTTTATTGGAAAGAGGACTCGCAGAGATTTCCATTGATATATAGTATATTACCCAGATCATTATGTACAAGGATTTATGATCATTTAAATTTGGATTAAAAATACGCCAGGCCTAAGTACTTTTTCCTGCACGTTTTACTATTCACTACTATTCACGATTTGATCGGAATGTTCATAACTCGTCGTTCGGGTGTCCGTTTTGGATGATCCACATATCGTTGGAAATCTTATTCGATAATCTACGCAATGGTGGGTCATAATCTAAGACATTTTGCACGAAAAATTTATAATTCATTCTAGAAGATAGAACGCAACACATTTACACACAAAATTTCAACAAAAAATTTCCCGGGGTATTACATCATCCCCCCTTGGAAACATTCATCCTTGAATGATGCTAGACATGCCAAGATTAGATAGGGAATAGAGCATACAACTGAAACCATTCGTTAGACTCATCACCACATCCTTTCTCACTCCAAATGCAACATAGAATGCATAAATTCAAGAAACTACAGCTGAACACATAATAAATGACAGCTGAACTGCTACAACTTTTATAAAAAATGCATGATTTAGGAAAGAACGGTACCTTCGGCTTGATCGGAATTCATGGAAAATAGGTGCGGGTACTTGGATCGCATATCCGCCTCAGCTTTCTAAGTTGCACCCTCAACAGATTGGTTTCGCCACAACACGTACCAAGGGAACTTCTTTGTTCCTTAGTCTTCGGGCACTGAAGTCAAGAATCTCAACAGGAATCTCATCAAAAGGAAAATTTTCTTGAATGTCAGCACTCACAGAGGAATCCATTACCACAACATCGCTAATATGCTTTCTAAGTATGGAGACATGGAATATTGGATGAGCAGAGGAAAACTCGGAAGGCAACTAGACCTCATAAGCTACCTTACCAACACGGCTAAGAATTTTGTCAGGACCAACATAATGGGGGCTAAGCTTTCCCTTCTTTCCGAATCTCTTTACCCCCCTCATGGGTGAAATTTTCAGATACACTAGGTCACCAACTTCAAACTCAAGGTCTCTCCTTCTAACATCTGCATATGACTTCTGACGACTCTGCACAGTTTTCAACCTTTCCCTAATCAACTTAACTCTTTCCATAGCCTCAAATACCGAATCAGGACCACTCACAGTCGCTTCACCCACATCGAACCAACCTATGGGTGATCTACACTTCCTCCCATATAAGGCTTCAAACGAAACCATGCCAGTACTAGAGTGGAAACTGTTATTGTAAGCAAACTCTATCAATGGTAAGTGATCATCCCAATTTCCCTTAAAGTTAAGTGCACAAGCTCTCAACATATCCTCTAAGGTCTGGATGTTCCGCTCAGCCTGACTATCGATTTGCGGATGAAAATCAGAACTCAAAAGCACTTAGGTACCAAGACCCTTTTGAAAAGCTTTCCAAAATTGCAAAGTGAACTGAGTACCCTTATCCAAAATTATAGACAAGGGAACTCCATGCAGTCTGACTAGCTCTCGGATATATAATCTAGCATAATCCTCAGCAGTATATGAAGTATGAATAGGCAAGAAATAAGAAGACTTAGTCAACCTATCAACCACAACCCAAATGGAATCATAATGGCGTCGGGAAGGAGGTAAACCAATCACAAAGTCCATATTTATCTCTTCCTACTTCCAAGTGGTAATACTAAACTCTTGCATCATACCAACAGGTCTTTGGTTTTCAACCTTAACCTGTTGGCATATTGTACACTTAGCTACAAACACTGCCATATCTTTCTTCATACCACTCCACCAATAGATTTCCCGTAAGTCTCGATACATCTTGGTGGCACCAGGATGAATAGAATATCGCGCCCCATGCGCTTCAGCCATAATCCTCTATCTCAGATCACAATATTCGGGACATACAATCTACCCTGCAATCTCAACACACCATCTCCTCCTTGGGAGAAAACCTCTACTTTTTGGTCCTTGACTGGCCCCAAACTAGCATCTAAGTATTGCTTTTCCTTCACTTCCGAAACCAAGGAGGATTCGGAACTACTCTGAATCCCTATACTACCTTCAGCAGAGTCAAACAACCTAACCCCCAATCTAGCCAAATGATGTACATCACAAGCCAACTCTTTCTTACCTTCTACCACATACGAAACACTACCCATGGACACTCTACTTAGGGCATTCTCCACAACATTGGCCTTGCCCAGATGGTACAACACACTCATATCATAGTCCTTTCATAATTCTAACCATCATCTCTGCCTAAGATTCAATTATCTCTGGGTAAACACATATTGCAGACTCTTATGATCAGTGAAAACATCAACATGGACACCATACAAATAGTGTCTCTAGATTTTCAAAGCAAACACAACAGCAGCTAACTCAAGGTCATGGGTGGGGTAATTTTTCTCATGGGGTTTCAACTGTCTAGAAGCATAAGCTATCACCTTACCTTTTTGCATCAATACACAACCCAACCCAACTCTCGAAGCATTATAGTATACCACAAAACTATCAACACCATCAAGCAAAGTCAAAACAGGGGCTAAAGTGAGTCGAGTCTTCAACTCCTAAAAACTCTTCTCACAAGATTCGGACCACAAGAACTTCACTTTCTTTTGGGTCAATCGAGTCATAGGAGTCGCTATAGAGGAGAAGCCATCAACAAAACGGCGGTAATAGCCAGCTAAACCTAAGAAACTTCAAATATTAGTTGGAGAAATAGGTCTAGGCCAATTTCTAACAGCTTCAGTTTTTTGGGAATCAACTCTAATACCCTCAGAAGAAATGATATGACCCAGAAAAGCAACTGACCTTAGCCAAAACTCACACTTACTGAACTTGGCAAACAACTTGTGATCTTTAAAGGTTTGCAAGACAGTTTGGAGATGATCAGAATGTTCATCCTCACTACGGGAGTACACCAGTATATCATCGATGAACACTATGACAAACATATTCAGATATGGTCTGAACACTCTATTCATGAGGTTCATGAAAGCTGTTGGGGCATTAGTTAACCCGAAAGACATAACAAGAAACTCAAAATGGCCATAATAAGTTCAAAAAATAATTTTTGGGATGTCATGCTCCCTAACTTTGAGTTGATGATAACCAGAACGAAGGTCTATCTTTGAAAAATAACTTGCACCTTGCAATTAGTCAAACAAATCATCTATTCTCGAAAGGGGGTACTTATTTTTTATGATGACTTTATTCAGTTGGCGGTAATCAATGTACATATGCAAAGAGCCATCTTTCTTTCTCACAAACAAATATAGGAGCACCCCAAGGAGAAACACAGGGCCTTATGAAACCCTTATCTAGTAGATATTTGAGTTGCTCTTTCAACTCCTTAAGTTCTGCAGGGGCCATATGGACATTTTCATTCAATGTGTCAGCGAGTTGAGGTTGCTGACCATCATTATTTCTTCTCGCTTGACGTGGAGGCATATTTCTGAAAGACAAGAGTACGAATCAATAGCAGAGATAGACACTTTAAGCACAATAGACTTCTGAAAGAAAAAATCACACTTATTCCTAAAACATCTTGTAGCCTCTTGCTCATAGATGTGGCGCACTATACACCGATGATCAAGACTCTACTTAACGTGGCTTGTCAGACTCCCTAGGACACCATAAAACCTTAGGCTCTGATACCAAGTTTGTAATGACCCAGAAAATGGGTCCCGGAGCGTCACACAGTGCTTGAGGCTATGAGTAGCCCCTAGCTAACCCTTTTTAAGACATTTTCATTCAATTCAAAACAAATCAATGAGGTTTCCATAAATAACCCTCAAATATCAACAGAGTAATCATCATCCAAGAATAAAAGAATTTTAGAAAGATAACAAAATACGACTTATTAGTCAACTCCCAACATCTATACTAGTCTGACAAGCCTCTAAGAAAATCAATAAAACTGTCGACCCATTGAGACATGCCCTAACTGACTCATACTCAGTTATCAAATGTAAACAATTTTGTGAAACCAACATCAGACATCACATCCTCAGAACAAAAGGACTGACCATAATAGAAGATGTAGAATAGCGTGCCCGAAGAATCACTGTCAAACCTGGAACTGAGCACCTAAACCTATATTCCGAGAAAATGCAGACCACATTCGAAGATGTGGGTTAGTACTATAGAAAGGAACTGAGTATATGCGGGTGTATGCAGTTGTATAAACATCATCATCATAAATATTTATAAGAAATATGCAGGATGTATAAAAGACTCACATAGCCTGAAGAAAATCATCATAATCATGAGAGGATGAAATAAGTACAACAACATATGTGAGTCATCATATAATTTGTCAATCACTTTCAGTTCATTAAGAATATCAATTCTCATAATGTAAATATCATTTAAATCTTTCAAAAGAATAACTTTCATAATTCCACTTTCAAATCACTTTACCATTCATCATAGACACAAGGAAACACACACACACTGGGAGATCCTATAACCGACGTAAACCATGTGAGCTACATGGAGTCCAACGTACAACCCACATTGGGGAGAGCCATCCTATCCTTGCCATCGAAGTAGGACTATCGATATCAAATTCATACAAACTAGTGATCACTATATAAATTAGCCTTAGGCTCACTCCTACGGGGGCACATAGTTCTAGGGAAGTAAGGTCGCTTTATACCTCCCACTCGATGCTAAAGATTTCTCCCGGACTTAGCTCAAATTATTTCAAAGACAATCTACAACAAAATAATTTCAGTAATATATAAATATACATCGGGAGCCATCATGCTTCCCATCTATCAAAATCAACCACGTTGTGGATTTCTTTCACACTCAAGTTCAAAACAACTCCATTAAGACCAAAAGGTTAAATCATTCAAAATATCTCAAATATTCAACATCAACGTGCTTATAACACATGCTTTCTAAAAAAAACACAATTTCCAATGGGGATTCACAACCCAAATATTAAAATCATGATAAATATCGTTTAAGATTCATGCTTTATATCTCCACACATGTAAATTCATCTTTCAAAATCATAAACATCAAGATTTCATAATAATCATCATAAGATACGGGTTCATATTTTAAATTCATAAAAAATCAAATAAAAATCATGCCTTTGTAAAGAAAATTACTTTTGGGCACAAGAATGAAAGAGAGTTCTTGTTGAAAAACCCCACATACCTTGAATGATGAACTTTAGATTGATACTAATTTTTGAGATGTTAATCGTGCCTTTGAATGGTGGTTCTCGGAGTTATTGAACTAGGAACTTGGAATCTTGAATAAATTTGCAGAATTAATGGTGAACTTTGGAGGTTCTTGAAGTTGGATGTAGGAGCTTAGGGTTTTATTTTTGAGGGAATTTAATGAAATATAACATATAATGCTTCTAATAGGCTTTAATATAGGGTTTGGACGGATTTTGGGTGGGGGAATGACCAAAAGGCCCCTAAAAATCTAATAATTCTTGAATCTGTCCTTTGGTGGGCTGTTTTGATAGTCTGAAGTTGATCAACCATAACATTTTACTCCGATATCCAAATTAGATGAAACCAATTTCATTAGAAAGAGGACTCTCATATCTTTCCGTTGATATATATTATCTCACCCAAATCATTATGTACAAAGAGTTATGATCATTTAAAGTTGACCAAATAATTCGATTTTGATAGGCTGTAGTAGATCGACCATAACGTTTTGCTCCGATAGACAAATTGGATAAAACTAATTTCATTGTAAAGAGGACTCGCAGATCTTTTCATTGATATATAGTAGATCACCCAGATCATTATGTAAAAGTATTTATGATCATTTAAATTTAGAGCAAAAATACGCCAGGCCTTAGTACTTTTTCCTGCACGTTTACTGTTCACTACTATTCACGGTTCGATCAGAATGTTCATAACTCGTCGCTCGGGTGTCCATTTTGGATGATCCACATATCGTTGAAAAGCTTATTCAATACTCTACGTAATGGTGGGTCATAATCGAAGACATTTTGCATGAAAAATTTATAATTAATTCTAGAAGATAGAACCCAACACATTTATGCACAAAATTTCAATAAAAAATTTTCCAGGGTATTACACTAGCACAATGGTTGCAACGAAAGAAGACCTAGGTGAGTTTACTATTTCTTGCACTATCTGGGTATATAAATTTGAAAAACCATTGTGTGATCTTGGGGCATGTATTAATTTGATGTCATTTGCCGTGCTTTAAAATTTAGGCTTGGGTGATCCTAAGCCTACCACTACAAGGTTTTTAATGGCCGATCATTCAATAAAAAACCCATTTGTATGTTGTATGATATTTTGGTAAAAGTTTAACGATTTATCTTTTCGACCGACTTTGTTACTCTTGATTTCAAGATAGATCATAAGGTTCCAATCATTCTTGGTAGACCATTTTTATCTATCGTAATGGCCTTAGTTGATGTTGACTGTGGTGAAATAAAGTTTCAAGTGAACAATGAAGAGGTCTCTTCAATGTGTGTAAGTCGATGAAGCAACATATGGACTTATAAGTTATTTCGATGATTGATATGATAGATGATGAGGTGATGTAATGACTTTTTAAGTCATTTTCCATATTTCATTTATTTTTTCTATTAGAGATTTTACATAGCTACCCCAAGTTATTTTTGACTTACTGGGACTGACAACTTGGTTACTGGGCAGTTCGTTTGGTTTTTAGAGCAAATTTTCTATTTTAATCTTCGCTGGTTCCAATTGTCTACCGAGCAAAAGGTTTAGTCAAACATCTCGTATACAAATTTTTACTGTTCCAACAACTCCAAAATGTTGATTTTAGGCTAAGAGGAATCTTGATTCGAATCTCAAGGCCCCCAGGCTTATTTTGACCTATTGATCGCAAGATAAGAAATGGAAAGTTAGGTGTGCGACCTACTTTTTGTCTAAATGACTATGGATGGAAATTTTGATTGTTCCATTGAGTCCATAACATTAAATTTTATATGGTATCATAGTCCACTTGCGTATACAAAATTTCAGAAGAGTCCTTAAGGGTTGGCAAAGACTTGGAAATTTCTAAGTCTTAACCATGCTGGTGCACATGCTAACAACGAGCCATGGGTCATGATCGTGATACCTTTGGTAGTGCATCAAATGCCACAATTGTGGTGCATTATGTTGCGAAAGTGACTCACTTGGTAGCCACCATATATCGCGATTGCGATAGTCAGGTCACGATAGTGACTCCGAGTATCTACGAAGGGTATAAATACCCCATTTTAGCACCCTTTTGCCCATTTCTCATCCATACTCAAGATACATAAACCCTAAAGAGTGGAAAACCTTAGATATAACAATTGTGGGTGATTTGAAAGCTTGGTAACGATTTTTTACGAGATTTTTTTCAAATTTATGGTAAGATTCCTTCAATTTCTTGGTTGATTTTCCATACTCTTTCCTAAAATGCCTCAAACTTGGTGGCTTGATTTTGGCACTAATATAACTCAGGTTTCACTCATTTTTAATAGTAACCACTCCTTGTGCATAAGGGAATATTAGGTTGGCTTCGAAAACACGATTTTCTTAAATGGGACCCACATGAGATTTTTTAGTTATTATGGACCCAAAGCACAATAGTGCAATATGGGTATCATTGTTTTGGTCTTGATGAATAAATTGTGATTTTGATAGCATGGCATCTTGAGGAAGCTTCTTAGAAGGGAAAATCAGCGATTTAGTAGATTTTTGAGCTTTCCTTGGCGTTCAGGTCGGCTAGGTTTCACCCTTCTTATATATTGAGCTATTTCATAGTATGCTTATGATTTTGTGTTGGATTTAGGATGGGTTTTAGGTGTTGATGTGATGAATTGTAGAACATGGGTTAGTTGGACCATTTAGTATATCCGAAAATCATAATTTAGGCATAATTGGCTTAGTTGCTCATGTTTTAGGTAAAACCTCTATCTTAGGGTAATTGTGGCTTAGTTAACATTTGAGAGTGGATTTAGGTACCTATTCCAAGGTAGAATTTGGCTTGTAATGGATTTTGGAGATTTAGAAATGGGCCCTTTGAACCTTCTTAGGCTAAGATTTGTGTTAGATATTAAAAATCTTTTATAAACTTATTGTAGTCCTTGAAAATGCTTATTGAGGTAATATTGAGAAACTTTGGTATTTGATGGTTATGTGGGTTGTCATTGAGAGTTGATGCTTAGTTATTATGCTAGTGATCACGCTTATTGATTATGCTAGTGACTAGTGATTTTGTTATTGATTATACTATTGATTATGCTGGTGATTTTACTATTAATTATGCTATTTGTTATGCTATTGATTATGTTAGTTATTATACTATTGGTTATGCTAGTAGTTATACTATTTATTATGCAACTGTCAGTTCAAGTTCGAATATTAGTTATGATAATAATGATATGGTTAGCGGTTCAATTCCAAATATTATTATTAATAATGATGATATAATTACCGATTCAAGTTCGAATATTGGTTATGACGATGATGATATGATTACTGGTTCAAGTACAAGTATTGCTTATGATATTTACCATATAATTACCGGTTTGTGTCCAAAAATTTACTATGATATTGATCATGATATTAATGATATGCCATTAGGAACATTGGGCATGATACTAATTAGATACTGCTAAGTATGAAAATGGGAGAATGGTTATAATGAGGCATGTCATGGATAAGTTCTAGTTGTATCATGGGAGTTGGTATATGATGGTGGGTCAAATTATACTATCTTAATTGTACCCTCTAGGATTATTAGGGACTACATTGGGTTATTTACTTTTTCACACTTATTGGCTTATGGGGGCTAATTTAGTAGTTATAATTGCATGAGTTATATGTTATGATACCTATTTATTTGATTACTTATGTACAACAATGTTGGAGTTGTTTAGGTTTTCCTATTTACCTTGACTTAGTTATGTTATCTTACATTTTATCATATTTATACCATGATTTAGCTCAATTGACCGATGATGCCTACTAAGTACCCATGGTTTTGGTACTCATACTACACTTTTGTACCTTTTTAGTGTAGATCTGAGTACTAGTTGCCACTGTTGATTCACCGATCATGCTATGGTTAATTCAGAGATAGGATGAGCTCGTTGAGTCGCAGTTTCCCTATTTCCTTCTATCTTATTTATGTCTAGTCTTTTATTTTGAGACAAATTTACTTGGTTACTTAGAACTTGGGTTGTATTTATAGTAGCTCTTGTAATAGCTCTACTAAGTCATGGGATGGTTATTTGTATTAATGGTAACCTCTTGTCTATTTCTATTATTGCTTATTTATAAGTTGCAATTACTTATTTCACCCTCTCTTGGGCATTTTCCATGAAGTTAGCCATTGTGAATAGCTTCAGGCTACAGTTTATCTTACCTACTGGCGGGGTTTGGTAGGTGCCATTATGACTCGTAAATTATGTCGTGACAAATTGGTATCAGAGCCAGATTTCATCGATATTGTTGGTACAAAAAAAGTGTCTAGTAAAGTCCTGTGAATTAGAATGATAACGTCTGTTTCCTATATTTGGGAGGCTATAGGACAATCATAAGAGTTTTTTGCTTCTTTCACTCATTTCTTGCTAAGAGTCTAAGCTGGTTTCTGAGTATTTCCTTGGTTTTACTTTATCATAAATGTCTAGAAAACGTGTTACTACTATGCAAAGTGAGGGGCCAAATACCAAGACTAGGGATCCTATCGCTAGTTGTGGATGTCCTAGAGGCCATAGACAACCTCGAGATATGTACTCATCAAGGGGTCGAGATAGGGGCCTTCACTAGACCCTATTTTTTCTCCTGAGCTAGAGATTCTTCTACCCCAGCCAGTAGTGGGCTAGGGACTATCCCAGGTTCCACTGGGGTTTATTTTTCTTTAGTGCTCAGGAATGTCTTGTTTCAGCTTTTGGGGTTCGTTGGTGGTGCACTATCTAATGGTGCATTGTCTACAGATTAGAGTGGTACTGAGGTAGGGGCATAACCAATAACTGCAGTCCCCAAAGTTGAGATCCCTCCTGCGCCGAAGTTTCTCTGCCAGTAGTTGCTCAACCAATGGTTCGCACCCTGCTATGTATACTGAAGAGCAGAAGATATTGGGTAGATTCTTGAGTTTGGCTCTGCCTATATTTTTTGGTGCACCTAATGAGAATAAGTATGAGTTCCTGATTGCTTATGAGGATAAGATTCATAATTTGGGCCTAGTTGAGACTCGTGGTGTGTATTACATCATATTTTAGTCGGACGTTGCTGCTTGACACTGGTGGAGAGGTTAGCTTGATTCCAAGCTAGCTGGATCTTTTTCTCTGATATGGTCTCAGTTCTCTAAGATCTTTTTGGAGAAGTACATGCCTCATAACCCTAGAGATTAGTAGATAGATCAATTATCGAGGTTGGAGCAGGGACCCATGACAGTTGCAAAGTGTGAGTCTCATTTTCACGAGTTGGCTAGGCACGGTACTTCCATTCTATCTATTGAGTATGAGAGGGTTCGTTGCTTTGTTCGAGGACTGAGACTTCCCTTTTGTATGTTTACTCAGAGATTGGTAGCTGTAATAACCCTTTAGCTCATTTCCTTGATTCGCATGAATTTCCAGCATTTTGAGCTTTCCCACACCGACTATAGGTTATTTATGACTTTCTAGAAATATTAGTTTGGTGATTGAACAGTTTGTTTGGATTTTAGGCTTATTTCCCTGTTTTGGAGTTTTTATTGTTTAGGATTTGGTATCGAACCAAAAATCATAGTAGATGACCTCAGATGAGAATTTCAACACTCCATCAGCTTTAGAACATTGATTTTAGGCTAGGGGGACTCTTGGTTAAGGTATCGAGGCTTCCAAACTTATTTTGGGATATTGAGCGAATTATGAGAAAAATGAAACTATAGTTGTGGGTCCCATATTTGGTCAAAAAGAACTTCGATGAAAGTTTTGATGATTCCATTAGACTCAGAATATGGTTTACAATAAAAATTCACTATTTCATCATGTTCATAAAGTTCCAGATGAGTTCTGAGGGTCAAAAACAAGTTTTTGACTTTGCCGGCGCATAAGGTTGCTGGTGCGATCGCGATCGTGATAAGCCATAAATTTCGATCACGACATCCACTTTATGTCATGCAGATCATGATCACGATTTTAGAGTCGCGATTATTGCTCCCGACCGCATATTTTATCCCTTTCTTCAACCCAATTTTCCAACACTCTTTCTACTATTTTTACACTATATTGAGTGATCAAGTAAGGTAAAAGAGTGGGAAATTATCCAAATAAGATAAGAAAATCCCCTAATACTTTTTGGTCATTTCTCGTTGATTTTCTCTTTGATTTCCACCATAATTCATAGAAAATTCTTTGAAATTAGGGCTTTGAATTCCTAAACTTTGAGGGGAGGTTTTAGACCCAATTTATATCCCATTTGTGCTCAAATTTTGAGCACACATTCCTTATCCTTTGAGAAATATGGTGATGGGTTCAATTTTGGATTCCGTTAATGGGGTCCCTTGACTCAAAATTTGACCCGACCCATTATATGGAAATATTGGTCTCCGTTTACTCCTAATGACACATAGTTTAGATAGTGTAGCGGCATTTCAGGATCGTGGAGTAAAGAAGGTGGTTTTGTGGATGATTTAAGAATTTGCAATTTGGCATCGAGGTAGGCATTTTTCTACTATTCTTCACAAAATGATATGTTTTATATAATGCATGTAAATGAGAATGTTAATATTGATTATAGGTAGAACATCGTGACTTAATCTTGAACAGTGAAGTTTGGGGATTAGATGAGTGATTTAGCCTGTAAGGTGAAATACTTATTATACTTCTAGATTTCTATTGGTTTCATCATATAAAGAGCTAATTCATAATATTATTATGGTATATCCTAGATTTGGAATGTGGTTTAGGTGTTGGAAGCATGATTAGTATGATTAACCTTAGTTGGACTATTTAGCTAACTTGAAATCATAATTTAGGTGGAGTTGACTTAATTGATCATGTCCTTGGTGAAATTCCTATCTTAGGGATAATTATAGCTTATGTATGCTCTAGAAGTCAATTTAGATACCTTAGCCTAGTTCGGGGTAGAAATTGCCTAAGTATGGATTTTGAGATTTGAAGTGGGTTCCTCCATCCCACCTTATGCCAAGACTTGTGTTAGCTTTGTGGACTTAGTTATGCATGTTAGACATAATTGAGACTATTAAGACTTTAGTATAAGGTTACTTTGTGACTTGGTGAATGGTGATCGTTTTCCTAGATTATGATTAATGTCTCATAGCCATGATATGGATTTTCTATTTGCTTAATGATTTGGCCCGTTAACATGCTAAATGATATGCCTTATAGCTATGATTTGACCTATAGATATAATATGCCTCATCGATATGATATGTCCTATAGATATGATATACCTTATGAATATGAGATGCCTTATAAATGTGAGGTGGCTTATCAATATGGATATTGATATAGATTCCGGATATGGTTAATGTTATAGCTTATAGATGTGAGTCTTCATATAGATTTTGGGTGTGTCTAAGAATATAATGTATGATTATGCCAAATATACATTTGGGCCTTAGGCCATGATTAGGATGTTTTAGTTATTTTGGACTTATTATATGGCCCAAGGCCATGTTCATGATATTAAATGGTTCAGTTCCAGGAAGTAGTCCATCCTCATAAAGAAAATAGTTGTAGTTTACCGGCATATTGATGCTTAATATTTTAATGTTTGAATACTCATGATCGCATGCATAGATTTGGTACATTCATGATCACTAAATACAGTAAATGGTACGATTCCAACTAGAATATTATTTTTCTATAATTTTTCCTAAATGGGTATTAAAGCCTACTTTTCACTTTAAAAATGGATTACTTCATAATGGGAATTGTACCATCTTAATGGATGACTTATGTGCATTGAGATTGAAAATAATGTTTTAAAGATTTGACCGAAGTGTATTTCGGTCCACAGTTTTACTACTACTATTTATTCCAGTCAAGAGAGATTTCGGCTCTTTCTACACTCCTATGATGATTTAGTCCCAAAGTTTACCCCGGGCAAAGAATTTTTGAATTTACACTCTTTTAACCATGGATCTTGTCATGCACTCTTATATATATATATATATATATATATATATATATATATATATATATATATATATATATATACATATATCTTTGGTATTGATGATATGAGTTTTAGGTTAAGCTCGATGATTGATCATGGTATTGATAATATGAGTTCTGGGTCAAGCCCGATGATTGATGATAGTGTTGATAATATGAGTTCTGGCTCAAGCCCAATGATTGATGATGTTGAGGATATTAATTTTAATGTTGATGTTATATATTTACATCTACCTATTTAATTCTGGATATTAATTATAGTATTGATGATGATATAGTGGTTAAGATACTATGGATTCACCTCACATTCATTGATGCATGTACATTGTCTTTTACCAATATGTGCCTATATCTATCAATCATATGGGGGTTGCGTAGGTATATGTATGAGTGCTGCTTGTAGTGTATTGCATGGAGCTTGTATCTATCGGCCTTATGGGGGGTTGTATAGGTATGGGCTCAGACTGTTGTTTGCTTAAGTGTTAATTGAACATTCTAAGCCTATAGCAGTGAGGATTTATAAAGGGTCGGTTAGGTATTATATGTTCAGATTAGCCGGTTACTCATGCGGTTATTATTACCTTGGATTATAACTATCATTCCTATTATTGTTAGTTTGTAATTATTGGGTTGGTATTGCGATTTGAGATACAATTCTAAATTTTTTACTTTGCGATTATATTTATATGCATGATTATACATTAGTTAGGTTTTATGGTTTAGACCATGATATTCTGATTCGTTTCTTTACTATCTCTTCATTTTGACAGTTATCTCATGTCTAGACATTTGGATTAGACAACCTAACAATATTAACACTAGCTTCCACTATGATTATAAGGCCTGAAGATGCTAGTATGATGACTTAGATTGTACTATGAGTTGCCTTGGTTTTTGTATGTATATCTATATATAAATAGCTAGGGTATTGTCGTATATCCCCTTATTCCTTCATTTATTCAGATTATGTATTTAGTTTGCCCTTTACTCTTATATTGGTCATCGATATATAGTATAAAGTTGAGGTTCCTGAGTATGGCTAAAATGGGATATTTCATCCTTAATACCTTTTTAGCCTTATTATGTTAGTTTCTTGTACATGAATTGGATAACTTATCCATTTATCTCATTCTCTTTATTATGTAGATTGTCAGATATTTGGATGTAGTTCACCTTTCTATTTATATGTTATATATAATCGCTTTATAATTAGACCTAAATCAGTAGTTACCTACTGAGTACCACGTGTTTGGTACTCATACTACACTTCTGTAACCTGCAGATCATAGTATGGGATATCACTATTGTTGTTTGTGTTGTGCGAAGCAGCTATGGTTTAGAGACATAGGATGATCTCCTAGTGTTCAGATTATTACTTTCCTCCCTCTTATGTACTAAACTAGTCTCTATGTTGTATTCAGAGATGGTTGTATTTGTATATTCAATTAGTACCCCATTTTGTAGTCTCGTTAATAGTGAAGCTATTTTATAGATTTTATCAGGTTTTGGGATTATCTTATGTATGTTATTCTTTTATCATATTTATTTTGCATTATTTCCTTCATTCTCTTGATAGTCCATTACTAGTAGTTCCAAATTATGGAGTTGGCTTGCCTACTAGTGGATTATAGTAAGCGCTATCTGACCTGAGAAATTGGGTTATGAAAAATTGGTATCAGAGCTTAGGTTCACCAGAGTATTGGTACAAGAGTAAGTATCCAGTAGAGTCTTGTGGACCAGTGCAGAGATGTCCATAAGCTACGACCGTATCAAGAGCTTTAGTGCAGTGTCAAACCAGGGAGTTAGTGATGAATGTCAGAGATCTTCTACTTCAGTTAGAGGACTTAGGGCTAACACAAGTTCTGGTAGAGCTAGTGACTACTTCAACCCTTTGAGGTTCGGTATTAGGGATCCTAAGTCTCTTTATGGACACCCCACAACCAGGGATGATAGCAGTTCCTTAATCAGTTCTAAGGCTAGAGTTGGATTTATTGGTGTTCAACAGGGTTCCATGTCAGTTTTAGAGTATAAGATTGGGTTTCTTGAGTAGGCAAGACATATTTCTATGCTATATTCTTTAGAGAAGGACATGGTCCGTGGATTTATTAGAAGATCAATATTGCCACTATGTTTGTCATTGGAGCACCTGATAGTAGTTGGGTCTTCCTTATCTTAGATTGTTGATTATGTGAGGGCCATAGCGAGAGCATGCACTGAGACTTATGAAGGTGGAGGTAAGAGGCCTTTCCATCAGTACAGTGCTATTTGTATTTCATCCAGGAGTGAGGATCCTTTCGGTGGGGATCAACATCACTTGCAACCTATTGATTCAACGTAGGAAGAATTTCAGATTATGGGTGACTCTTAGGTTAGTCATGGTGATCATTCTGGATCAGAGTGTGTAACACCTCAAAGTATTCTAGGAACTTGTTTTTGGTTATGGTGAGATGGTATTTGGTCTAGAGAGTGTCCTCAATGAGAGATTATTAGTCGTTCAGCTCATTCGGATCAGTCTCATAGTATTGTGGCACCCTCAGTTAGAGATAGTGCACTTAGTGCCTCAGTTGATGATTCAGTCAGTCTGAGTTTGGACCCATTTAGATTTTTTATCTCTCGGGCATGTAAAATATGCGACTATATTCCATCGTGACTGTTGCGTTTTTATCTCCTGCCCGTACCTTTTATTTATGTGTATTGGGTTTCTCGTACCCATTGATGATTATATGCTTTGATAAACTCATATTGGTTGTTGTGTTCCTTGTTATTGAATTCATGATTATATGAATACCCCATGGATTATTTCTTTTAGTAGTAGATAGAGTAGATCCGTGTCGATATTTCATGAAGGTGTAGCATTTGGGTTCGAGTCCCATTTACCTTGGCATATTGTCCTTATTGTGGCCCTTGAGTGGTACCTGCTATTAATTTTCATTTTGGTACTGCTTATTCATTATATTGATGTTTATATTGATGTTATTATTGTTATTATTTGATGTAATTGATCCTTGCTTGGTAGATGGCTAGACTATTAGCTTTTAGTTAGAATCCTTCTCTTCTTTGTGGTTCTTATTGGTTGACTTAGGTAAGATAGTTGGGTTGGATGATTTCTCTCTTATTGCGAGGTGAGGTTAGTTTTTTTTCTCTTTTGTTGGTTGTGCTAGACCTGTTTTTGAATTAATTGTGGTATCGAAGGTCAGTTGACCTTTCGTGATTCTGTTATAGTTCTAGAGTTGGCAATTTAGTTATATTACCAATTCTTGAGTTTGGGATTCTTGGGCTTGCCTTTTTTGTTGCGAAGGGTTTTGCATTGGCTTTCCTTCTCTATATAGCCCATTTATGAGATTGATCAATTTGGGGTCCATTCTTCTGATTTGGCTAATTTATCACCCGATACTGGTTTTGATGTTAGTGTCAAGAAATTTTTTATCGTCTTTCTAGTTTTGTGAGTTTGTCTCTCAGAGGTGATTTGATCTTGGTATCGGTGTAGAGTTGGATACTCTGTTCACGCCGTGTTGTAGTTTTTGTCTAAGTGAAGTTTGAGAATTTGAGATAGGTGATATTTCCTGTGACCACTTCCTAAGTTGAAAAATTCTTTATTTTGAGTTGCTTGGTTCATGTTATAGTAGTGGTCTTTACCTTGACATTGGTGTCGAGCTTGGTAATTTCTTCCTTGTCAAGGTAATTAATGGGTTAAGTGAGTTATGGTGGTCCTACTTATGTGGATTCAATAAATCCTCATCTTGGACTTTATTCAACCTTATAAGACTTGGTGGAGTGCTTCTCCTTTTTGTTATGTGCCCATGAGTATTCTTGGACTAGATGGAGTATTAGATTGATTAGTTTTTTACTAAGGAAGTATTTCTCCAAGTTTGTAAAGTTTTTGCTAGTTCTAGAATTATCCCCTAGTTTCTGTATGGTCTCCTCCTCAAGTCTGGATAAGTGGTTTGCAACCTGATTTTCTTTCCCTTTTTGATCCTTGACTTTAAAATCAAACTCTTGTAGCAAGAGAACCCAACAAATCAATCTTGGTTTGGCATATTTCCTTGACATCAAGTACCTCAAGGATGCATGCTCAGTGTAAACTATCACCTTGGTCCCAATCTAATAAGACCAAAATTTTTAAAAAGCAAAAGCCACCGCAAGTAGCTCCTGCTCTGTAACTTTGTAATTTTTTATACGGGGTTTAAAACTTTGATGGCATAGTAGATGAGATGAAAGATCTCCTCTCTTCTTTGGCCTAGGAAAACACCCAAGGCTACTCTACTCGTATTGCACATAACCTCAAAAGGTACAGACCAGTCAGGCGACACAATAATAGGTGCGAAATTAACTGCTCATTCAGGCATTTGAAAGCCTTGACACAAGCATCATCAAACAAAAATTTTACCTCCTTCTTTAAAAGTCTGCATAAAGGAGTTGCAACTTTAGAGAAGGATGAATCTCCTATAAAAACCTGCATGACCCAAAAAGTTTTGTATGCCTCCAACTGATAATGGAGGTGGAAATTTCTCAATCACATCAATCTTCGCTTTTTCCACCTCAATACCATGTTTGGAGATCTTGTGCCCTAGCATGATACCTTCTTTTACCATGAAGTGGCATTTTTCCCCATTTAGAACCAAATTGAACTCTTTATATCTCTACAGTGCACTGGTCAGATGGGCCAAACAATCATTGAAAGAATCCCCGACCACTGAAAAGTCATCCATGAATACCTCGATCGTGTCTTCTACAATATCAGGGAATAAAGACATCATACATCTATGAAAAGTGGCAGGTGCATTGCATAGTCCAAATGATATCTTCTTGAATACAAAGGTTCCATAGGGGCACGTAAAGGTAATCTTCTCTTGGTCTCCAGGAGCAATCATAATTTGATTATAACTCGAATACCCATCAAGAAAACAGTACCAACCCCTGCCTGCTAGTCTGTCCAACATCTGATCCATGAACGACATAGGGAGGTGGTCCTTTTGTGTCCATTTGTTCAACTTTCTATAATCCATGCACACTCTCTAACCAGTCACTGGCCTCATTGGTACTAATTCATTTTTTTCATTTGGAACCACTGTGATTCCCCCTTGTTTTTGCGCACATTGAACTGGGCTTAGCCACTTGCTGTTTGTAATGGGAAAACCCACCCCAACATTTAACAACTTGATTATCTCTTTCTTCACCAAATCTTGCATAAGAGGGTTTAGTCATCTTTGATTCTCAATTCTGGGAATGCTGTCCGGCTCAAGATGTATCTTATGTGTGCATATGCCTTTTGGAATCCCTACAATGTCTGCAATGGTCCACCCAATAGATCTCTTGAATTTATACAACACTAATATCAAAGCTTCCACCTGCGCTCCTAGAAGGTCTGCCGTAATAATTACTAGTAAAGTATTGTTGGCCCATAAGAATGCATACTACAATTAAGGTGAGAGGTCCTTCAATTCGAATACCGGTGGTTCTTCAATTGATGGTCTTGCAGGAGGTGTGGTTCTATTCTTCAAGTCAAGATTCAACTTTTTAGGGGCACATTTGTAAGAGCCTATGCCATGTAGTGCACTAGCAATCTTATTATAGTCCTCTATCCCATCACTCTCGAAGTTCATAATCATTTTTAATAATGTCTCTATCCCTAATCTCTACTTAATAGACATATCTACGTGACTATGTCATCATCTACTGCATCTATCAAGCCCACTACTCTCATTTCATCCATCTTCTATAGTGTCATAAATTTATTTATGACAGGACCCGAACCAAGGCCTAGTCGTGTCGGATGCCTTAAACCCCCCGGGATCATACTATAGTCAGAGATGACAGAAACAGTTATCCAATGTAGCTTCACAATCTCTTGAAGGTACAACCTCACATAATCCTTAGCTGATAAATTATCCCTCACCGATAAAAAGTGATCCGACATTGTCATCTTATCCACGATGACCTAAACAGAATCAAATTGATTTCGATACCGAGAAAGACCTGTAACGAAATCCATGTTGATTACTTCCATTTCCACTCAGGAAGCTCAATCTCTTGGTATAATCCTCCAGGCCTCATGTGCTCAACTTTCACTTGTTGGCACACCATACACTTGGCTACCAAATTAGTCACATCTCTCTTTATATTGTTCCACCAATACATCTCTTTGAGGTCATGATAAATTTTGCCGAACTAAGATGAACAACATAGCGCGACTCATGCGCCTCAGCCAAGATCCTCTCTCGCAATCAATCTATCTCAGGGACACATAATCTCCCTTGGTACCACAAGGTACCATCACCACTAACTTTGAAAGCCATCACCTTCTGCCCACCTACATCACCCTTGATCCTTATCAAAACAAGATCTAACATCTGCTTCACCTTGATCTCAACACCAAGATACGACCGTTCTACTTCCTACACAAACACACCACCATTCTCGAAGTCCAAAAGAGGAAATCCAAGGTTAGCCAAGCGGTGAATGTCCTTCACCAACTCCCGCTTTCCTTCTCCACATGAGCTAGACTCTGTATGGATAACCTACTAAGAGCACCAGTAACTATGTTAGCTTTACCTGGGTGGTATTAAAGACTCATATCATAATCCTTGAGAAGATCAAGCCATCTCCTTTTCCTGAGGTTAAGCTTTTTTTTGAGTAAACACATACTGCATCCTCTTATGATCAAAGAAGATGTCCACATGCACCCTATATAAATAGTGACGTTAGATTTTCAATGCAAACACCACAGCTAGCAATTCTAAATCATGAATCGGATACTTTATCTCATGCACCTTTAAATGTTGGGAAGCATAAGCTATCACCTTTCCATGCTACATTAGAACACAACCAAGTCCCACATAGGATGCATCACCATAGATCACAAATCTATAAGCTCCTTTAGGCAAGATAACTACCAGAGCTAAAATTGGCTTATCGTTTAGATTTTCAAAACTACCCTCACACCCATCCAACCACAAAAACTTTACTTTCTTCTGAGTCAACTTAGTCCAATGGGTAGCTATAGTAAAAAATTCTCTACAAACTCCTATAGTAACTAGCTAAACCCAAGAATCTTCGAATGCCAGCTGGAGTCATAGGTCTAGGCCATTTTTTCACCACTGCAACCTTCTACGGATCCACCATGATCCCTTTACTAGAAATAACATGACCCAGAAAAGTGACGTTCTACCAAAACTCATACTTCGAGAACTTGGCATACAACTGCTGCACCTTCAATATCTGTAACACAATATAGAGATGATTGACATGATCCACCTTACTCTTAGAATACACCGAGATGTCATTAATGAATACAATGATAAACTGGTCCAGAAACTAATGGAAGATCCTATTCATCAAATCCATGAATGTCGCAAGGGCATTAGTCAACCTGTAAGACATAACCAGAAACTCAAAGCACCCATACCGGGTATGGAAGTCATTCTTAGGGATATCCACCTCCCTAATATTAAAATGATGATATCCGGATTGAAGATCAATTTTGGATAAAAACTTAGCACCTAAAAGCTGATCAAACAAATCATCTATCCTTGGAAGGGGATACTTGTTCATAACCGACACCTTATTAAAATGACGATAATCAATACACATCCGAAGGGAACCATCCTTCTTACACATGAATAACACCGGTGCACCCCAGAAGGACACACTAGGATGGATGAAACCCTTATTTAAGAGATCCTTGAGTTTCTCCTTAAGCTTTTTCAACTCAGTTGGGGCCATTCTATATGGGGGAATAGAACTTGGATGAGTGTCCGAAACAAGATCAATCCCAAACATAATCTCCCTATCAGGAGGAGCACTGGGGGGGTCATCGAAAAAGACCTTAGGAAATTCATTTACTACCAGGACAGAATGCAAAGAAAGACCCTCCGAGTTAGAATCTTCAATACAAACTAGATGATAGAGACACCCCTTTTAGATTAACCTCAAATCTATAATATAAGATATGAACTTCCCCTTAAGAGCTAGGGAACCACCCTTTAACTCAATAACTACCTCATTAGGGGATTTAAAGATGACCTTACGGGTCCAATAATCTAGAGATGCATAGCACGAGTGCAACTAATCCATCCTAGTATAACATCAAAATCTACCATATCAAATTCAAATAGATCTACCACAATCCCTTTATTATCAACAAATACCACACCCCCTATAGACTCTTCTAGAAATAACAGAGTCACCTTCTAGGGTAGAAATAGAAAAAAGGTCTGAAATAACCTCAGGACCAAAATCAAAACGTACAACCATAAATAGGGTCACATAAGAGAGAGTGGACCTCATATCAAGTAAATAATACACATTAACGGAAAAGAGTTTCAATGTACCAGTCAAACATCAGGCGATGCCTCAGACTCCTGTCAGGTAGTGAGAGCATAGAGGTAGTTTCGACCCGTGCCAAAACTAGATGGTGCACCCTTTGGTGACAGAGATGATGATGAGGAAACTGGAACCTTATTCACCTTCAAACCAACGTTGGACACTGGACAGTTCTTAATTATATGCTCCAGATGACCATAGCTAAAGCACTTATCCCTTTCTTCCTCACAATAACCCCAATGCAATCTACTACAAAACCTGCTGGAAGGATATGATGGAGCTGACCGAGAGTCACACTAGCCTAAGATTGGGTATCCTATGCCCTAAAGTTGTCTCCACCTTAGAAATGCTTGTGACCCAATGACTTTGGGTAAGGAGAACTAGCCTTCGAGTAAGACCCAGAGTTTCCCCACTTCTTTTTAGGCCACTTACCACCATCCTTGCCACTCTGCTATCGGACATTACCCTATTTTGAGAACCTAAACTTTTTGCCCTACCTCTTCCCTATATCATCTTGCTTTTTTTTCTTTCTACACCTTTTGAATATACACAATCAACCTGGAGATATCCATGTCCTTGATAAACGAGGCAACCTTACTCTCTAATATCAAGTCCCTGGACAACCTAGAAGCGAACTTCCTAATTCGAGCCCGCATATCAGAAACCATCTTCCAAGCATATCAAGATAACTGGTGAAACTTTAAGGCAGACTCCTTGACAAACATCTTACCTTACTTCAAATTTACAAACTCTTTCACTTTTGCTTCCCTTAACTCTTGAAGAATAAAGCAGTCTTGGAAAGCATTAGAGAAATCTTTGTATAGAACTGACACATCACCATCACCCCTCGCCTGATCCCATGCTTTGTACCATTGGTATGCCATATCCTTTAGCTAGTAGGCGGTAAACTCTACGCCCTCCACATTAGTGGCATGTATAATATAGAAGATCTTTTCCATCTCATCTAGAAAACCTTAAGAATTTTCTTCAACCTTAACACCAGTAAAGGTCGGAGGGCTTAACCTCATGAATTGGCCAACCCTTGTGGCCTCAAATGATGGAGTAATAAATGCACCATACTTAGCCTGAGAATCTACCAACTGAGCTAACATATGGATAGACTGACAAACTCAACATTCATCACATCAGCTTGAGGATCTCGAGGAAAACTGGAGGGAACCATTGGAACTCTAAGACAGTCAAAAACTGGACCTCTAGACTGGGTTTGGATCTAATAAGTAGAATGGGTCCCATCAGTATTGTCCATGAGTAGGACAGAGGAGTTTTTATGGGTAATAAATCATCGAGAAGGCATGATCTAAAATTCGAACAAACAGGGATTAAAGGAGAATTCAGTACCTTAGAATTTATAGCTTGAAAACTAAACACAAGAAAGAGAAACATTCCCAAATGCCTCATAGCCTCTCCCTTATGAGTGTGGCGCGTTACACATCCTAAAAAGAGATTCTACTCTACACGGCTTTGTGGACTCCCAAGTGACCATGAATTAGGGATCTGATACTGATCTGACATGACCCAAACTAAGGCATAGTCTGTCGGGTACCATCCTAAAACCTCTCATGGGTTATATTGGTTTATCTCCCCCTACTGAAAAAGCTTTAATACGTGTGTATCCGTACGAGCTAAAGGAAAAACCTAAGATGACTAGTACATCTCAATAAATATAAGTGTGAAATGATGCACACGGTCACCAAGACCTACCTCACATCGACAAATATGAGTTCCAATTTTGGTCACCCTGGGACCGCCACCTTCCACGACTTTGCTGACACATCCCCCTTCAAGCTCATATTAATACCATCCACACACAACCAACCAATTACCAAGGAGTCTTATTTATTAGGCATTAATTATCAGTATCGTCATATCAATACTAGAGATTACAAGTTTATCCATTTATGACACACCAAATCTATTAAACTAATTTGACTCCAAAGCTTTCCTATTAAACCAAACCACGGCCACCAATGCCTTCCAAATCCATTTAAAACCAAACCAAACCATTCCATATTCCATTACTATTTATGCAATGCATTAATTTGAAGTAATTAGCTAAAGCAAACAATTTTGGGGACTCTATGGTGCCCCTAGTATGAATTACCAAAAGTTTCTCATAACTTTTGACCAACTAAATGACAAAATCCATTCACTTTGTCATTTTAACAAACATTTTGAGGGCAAGTAGTTTCTTAAAATTAAAACCAAGTATAAATTCACCATTCTTATGTAACCATATGTTCAAATCATAATTATAACATGAAAATTATAAGATAAGCATTGGAAAACATTATTCAACCAAGAACAACCAAAACCCCCAACACATATTTCAAAGCCCAAACAATACAACAATAAAACCCTCTATAAAAATATGATTTTAGTTTGAACTGACAATGAGGGAGGAGTAACATGCCTTAGATAACAAAGAAGATCGAGAGAAACCACCCCTTAGAGCCTTAATTATTTGCTTGAAGCAAACCCTACCCTCTTTCTTGAACTAAAAGCTTGAGTGAGATTTGAGAGTATTTAAAGTTTTTTTGATTGAGAATAATAGGGCAAATGAAATCCCCATAGTGTTTTAAGTAATGGGATCAAAAGAAGTTATAAGGCGAAATGTCCAGAATACCTCCAGCTTAAGTTGTAAAAATAACCGTAGGAGGGAATAACTTCCCCTTTGACTTGTACAAACAACATACGAGTGGTACCTAACACTCATACCATAGACAGAATATTAGACATCAGACCATGTCCACCATACGACTCCCACTGCCTAAGTCATACCCATACAATATGACTAGTACACTCAAACTATATCCAAGATAGAATTAAAGGGGTTGGACACTGGACAACATATGAATTAGACTATACCACTTGTACCATCTCTATACGACTCTTAAAAAGTCTAGTCATAACTTGTACAGTGAAAAACTAAACCACACTGATTATCATACGAGTTGAGACCCTAAATCATACCCACATCATACGACAAGTACTCTTGAGTTGTATGATGTCCAGAAGCTCAAACTCAAGTAATTTTCTAAGGGACAAAAGCCAAGGTGTTTCAATTTTAACATAATTTTCTCATTGTTTGATTTGAATGTGATCTTCTCTAAATCTATGTCTAAGAGCGGTCAACCCAATATGATTGGAGAATGGGTATCCACTTTACAGTCTAAAATCATGAAATCTATCGGATAGGTAAATAATGCTACTCTCATTTCCACGTCATGAAAACTACCCACTGTCTTCTTTATAGATGAACTAGCCATCAGTAGCCTTCCAGATATAGGCTTGAGTACTTCTAACCCCAACACCTTGTATATCACCAATGGAATATCATTTATTCTTTCTTTCAAATCACATAGATCTTGATTAATATCATAAGTCACAATAGAACATAGGATGATCACTACACCTGGGTCCCCATTCTTTTCCACTGGCGGCGTATAAAAATCAGTACTAAATAATTGCACTCTATTTTGGAGATCTTCTGCAACCCAGTCATTATCACAATCACTCCCAAAATCATCATCACTATAAGTCAGCTTTTCAAACTCTATCTTGGGTACTCATTAGAAATAATATTCTCCTTCTTTAGCTTATTAGTAGTAAGCAAAAATTACTCATTAGGTGATGAGTCATCCCTAGTATTAATATCCGAACAATGAACAAGTGGCAGAGGATTCTGCATAGTGTCACTAGGAAATACTCCTGACTGTCTCTCAGTTAACGTGATACTCCAACTGCTTAATAGCAGTTGCATATGATTCAACCTTTTGAGCTAATCCTAGAATATCAGGCTTAAGTTCTTTGAGCAAGTCTCTTGGCTCTCTTGACCCTTTATCAACTTGGTCAACATTTCTTCAATTCTTAACTCTACATCTCATCTGCCAGGTGGAATGTACATATCTCTCTCATATAATAGTTTCAACCTTGATTCCCTTGCCCTTGGGCTTGAAAACTCGCCAACTAATGATCCACATACTCTTTCTCCTAAGATATCCCAAATTCATGTACCTTAAAAGAATTTATTGTTGAAAATTATTTAGCAAACTCTCTAATATCTATTCGTAATAATCAAATCTCCTGAGCTACAGCATTCTCAATTACTTTTTGTTCACTAAAAGCTTTAATGGCATAAATATCATAACCTCTCTCAACTTTTTGAGTTTAGCACACTCGGTTAGTTAATAAGATCTGATCGATAATACTTGAAGCTATCTCCCATCATAATCCCATAAAGTCTTCTTTAGAGATACTATTTGTTGTTGCTCTAAAACTAATAGTTAGAGCTCTATAGAATATCTCTGACAAACTTGTCTCTAATATCCAATAGCTGGGTACCATGCTAAGCTTCTTCTTAAACCAGAACCATGCCTCATACATAGACTCTGACTCTAACTACCTGAAGTTATATATCTTATCCTTGAGGTGCAATACCCTGGATGGAGAAAAGAACCTATTTAAAAATTCTCTACGTAGCTCATTCCATAAAGTAATAGATTCTTTTGAAAGCTCCTCCTTACATAAGGATCCTTCTCCAGTAAGCGAGATAGGAAACAACCTCAGTCTCAATGCCTCCGGATCTTCCCCAGGTATGGTATATAAAGTGTAGATCCTAGTAAAATTTGCCAGATGCATGTTTACATTATCTATCGGTAACCTCGAATACATACCCTTCAAGTATAAGAGCTAAATTATAACACTAAAGATATTAAACTTGACATTAGGAGGTAAAGTAGGATAAATTATGTCTCCAGTATTTGTTGGCTCTCCGTATCCCAAATCCTCTTCATCATCTTCATATGACTGAACATACTGATATACTAGGATAACTTGAGATCGCCTGCTCTGACTCTGTTCTAATTTCCACTGAGTATTGCTTAGTGATTTTCTTCCTGTCTCTGCTCAGCTAAATTCGTCTGATCTAACAACTCAAGAGTCTATTTATCAACCACCTCCTAAACTCCTTCTTCAGAAAGATTGTCTATCTTTGGCTCTGACATCCTACTAGGTATTTGTAGGAACTTTTCTGGATCTGAATTCAGTGGGAGTATGGTATTTCCTCTACTCCGGGTGATAGGCATACACCGACTTATGCCCAACTAAGAACAAAAAAATTGAAAACTATAATGACTTCAATCCATATATAAACTCTGTATTCCCCGGCAATGGCGCCAAAATTTTGATGATGTCTAAAAAATACCTTCTTTCAGAAGATGATATGATTGATGTCAAAATATAGTAACCCAATAAAGGTTGGGGTCGAATCCCAGGGGAACACATGGAATCCTGAATCTTAACATTATAGTCAATAGGCAGTACAGGAAAAGTAAATGGGGGGAATTTTTGTAGTAATCTCGAGTAAGCAACTATATTAAGTTCGGTTGTAGTCAGTCATAGGTGAACACTAGGATTGTATTACCTATGGTTTCTAAAATCTGTAGGCTTATCGTGTTTTATTGAACCAACCCAATACCTTGCATGTAGAATCGATAAGTTATGTTCCTTCTATGGTCTTTTGGATGAGAAGAAGGAATCACTCTTTACTTTTTGAGTCTTAGGATGTCGCCTTACTAACCCTTATCTTGATCCCATTTAACTATTCTGAGTATCTAGTTATTAGATGAAAGCTAACCATCTTACTTATATATTACCTCGTAGCGTAGATCTACCGTTAAACCTCAAATTACCGTTGTCATTATCTTTTCCTAGTCACTACTCCTTTTTTGGAGTAAGTAGCAATAATCTAGGTAGGATCCTAACATTTGCAACTGCAAAGATAATTATTGTAATAAAGATAATGCAATGCATGCATAGGTATCAATTTAGATCAATAATAGCACTTCACCTACTTCGTCAATCTACCAGGGTTTACACAACCTTAGCTATGGGTTTTTAGATGCTCATGTTTATGAAGAAATTAAGGTGACATTTATAGTTAAAAGCTTAGATGAAATCATAATGATAACAAGTGTAAAAACCCACCACCATAACTGAATTGATCAACTTTTCATATCTTTTCATATGTTCTTCAATTGTCGAACATGCTTTGATCACAAACAAGCTGGAAGTGTCCAAAATATCCGTAATTGCTCCAAAAAGTAGCCAAAGCACCTTTTTACATCTTTTTCATGAACTAAGTATCCAAAAAAATATTTTCTTACAAAACATACCCAAAACACATCATATCTAACTAAATAACTTTGTAACCTATATATTTTTATCATTTTAAGTATTAAAAGTGCTATATCTCTATAGCACATCACATACCATGGTTATCTATATTTGTGTGCCCAGATCGTGCCTTATGGGATAATTTAATGATTCACATATGGATCCTTAGTGGATCAACTTCAGTTCCTTGAGTTTTGGTGATGAGGTTGCACGGATAGGACTTCGGTGACTTTCTGCTTGGTTTGGAGTGTTAGCAGGTTTGGAAAGGAAAGAAAAAGTCATATATGGATTTAGAGTTGGTTGTACAACTCATGCCTTGGTTTTCCTTTGTATTAGATGAGTCTTTGTTGGATTATAATTGTATCGATATGGTATTAGTGTGTCACAATTTAGATTTGCGTTCATAGCCTTCCTCAGTTCAGTTAAGGGCTAGTTGGTGGTTAAGGTTGAGTTTTGGCCTCTTAAGAGTAAAGTTTAGTAGATAGTTAAAAATAGGATACTTGTGGCAAAATACCTTGGAAGCGTTATCTCTTCTTGGAGGTTATTTAGGAAGTTATGCTCAAAGTATGTGGGACAGTACCTCATCCTTTCAAACCTTTGAGATATTTTTATCCGTTGACTTTTATGGACAAAGTCCTTTTAGTAGTGGATATTGTGATGACCCCCCAGTCTATTTACTCAATTTTCATGCATTTCTAGTGTTTTGAGCTTTCCCACAGTTGCTACAAGTCATTTATCACTTACTAGAACTATCTATTTGGTAATTGGGCAATTTGTTTAGATTTTAGGATATTTTCCTGTATTGGAATTTTCACTATTTAGGATTTGGTCTCGAACCAAAATTCCTAGTAGATGACCTTGAATGAGAATTTTGACAATGCTATCAACTCCAAAACATTGATTTTAGGCTAGAGGGACCCTTGCTTCAGGTCCCGAGCTTTCAAACTCATTTTGGGCTATTGGACGGATTATGTAAATAATGAAACTATAGGAATGAGCCCCATAGTTAGGTGAAATGATCTCGGATGAAAGTTTTGATGATTTTATTAGACCTGGAATGTGGTTTACAATCAAAATTCACTATTAAATTATGTTCATAGGGTTCCGGATGAGTTCTGAGGATCTAAAACAAGTTTTGGACTTTGCTGGTGCATCAAGTTGCTCGTATGATCACGATCACGATAATCCATAAATGATGATTGCGACATATATTTTATGCTTTTCAAATCGCAATCATGATTTTACATTTGCGATAGTGGCTCCCAACCCCATATTTAATCCCCTTCTTCAGCTCAATTTTCCAACACTGTTTCCACCATTTTACGCCATTTTGAGAGCTCAAAGAAGGTAAAAGAGTGGGAAAGCATCCAAATAAGCTAAGGTAAGCTAGCCTAATCCTTTTTTAATCATTTCCCATTTACTTTTCCTTTGATTTCCACCGGAATTCATGGTAAAGTCTTAGAAATTAGGGATTTGAATTCCTAAAATTGAGGGGTTATTTGAGAATTGATTTGTGTCCCATTTGTACTCAAATTTTGATCACTCATTTCTTATCCTTTGAGGGACGTTGTGATGGGTTCAATTTTGGATTTTGTTTATGGGTCTGTAGGCCTGTTCTTGTCCCAAAGTTTGACCTAACTCGTTATATGTCAATATAGGTCTCATTTAACTCCTAATGATGCATAAATTATGGTTTTGATAGTGTCATGGCATTTTACAATCATGGAGTCAAGACGAACATTTTATGGATGATTCAAGGATTTGCAGTTTGGCATTGAGGTAGGCTTCTGCCTAGTCTTCTTCACAAGATATGTTTTATATATTGTATGTAAATAAAAATGTTAAGATTTATTGTGGTTGGAACACTGTGACTTAGTCTTGAATGTCAAAGTTTGGGGGATTGGATGAGTGATTTGCCCATAAGGTGAAATACTTCCTATACATCTAGAATCCTACTGCTTTCTTTATATTTTGAGCTAATTTGTAGTATGATTATGGTATTATGCTAGATTTGGGATGTTGTTTATGTGTTAGAAGCTTGATTAGTACAACTAGCCTTAGTTAGACTATTTAGCTATCTTGAAACCATAATTTAGGTGGAGTTGACTTAATTGCTCATGTCCAAGGTGAAATTCCTTAGTGCTAATTATGACTTATGTACCCTCTAGAAGTCAATTTAGATACCTTAGGCTATTCTGGGGTAGAAATTACCTAAGTATGGATTTCGAAGAATAGAAATAGGTTTCTTTGGCCAACCTTAGGATGATGTGTCATGGAAACACAACACTTTTGATGCTTAAAACCATGAATTTGTCTGTGTACTTAGGTTATTTTGGTTGATATGATGAGGTTTGTTGCTTTTTTCAGGTCAAACAGGTCTATAAGAGTGTTGGGATAAAATTGGAAGAAAAGACCTAAAAAAGACCAAGATTTCAGATGATACGAGTCACTATACGAGTCGTCAAACACACCATATGACTCATAGGGTAACTCATAAGAACAACAGTAATTAAGCTAAAGAAATATTAACTGCAGAGAAGATATGGCTCATGTTTATGAGTTGTAAGATAAGGATATGAGTCGTGTCAGCAAATCATACAAATATTAGAAACCAAGGAAGGAAATAGAGTTAAAATATTAGAAGAATATGAGTTAGAAGTCTAAGTACAACTTGTATGGACAAACCGTACGAAGACCAGTGTTCAGAGCATAAAGGGAAGAAGTCCTAGGTAGATACGAGTGAGGGAAATAAGTAAGATGGTCAAGGTACGACTCGTGAGTAGAAGTCATAAAAAGACCAAAAGGTTGAAGCTTGGGAGATCAGACACTGGAACGGATACAAGAGGTAATGTACTAATCGTAAGGAGAGAATAAGAATTTATGAGCAAGCCGTACCATATGCCGACATAAATTTTCTTTTTCCATTTTTGTTAGGATTTCTAAGTATTTTTAAGATACAATAAATACCCTAGGGTTTATCTTTTATTAGGTTACATTATCTTACATTATTTTGATACTCTATTACATACTTTTACTTTGTTCTTGAGATCTTTGAGTTATTATTCAATTAAAGACTTCGGATATTATTCATCTTATTTTGTGCAATTAATTACATGAATTCTTCATTTATTATCATGGGTTCTTTCATAGATATGAGCTTCTAATTTCTTTGACTAGGATTGCGGGAAACCTGGTGGATTAACAACAAAAGGGAAGTGGGAGATTCATCTATTCTAAATTAGTTTCATGTATCTTGATCTTCTTCACATTAATTGACCTTAGAGATACTATAGAAGCTTGGGGATAACCTGTATTCACAAATGTCCTCACAAGGGAGTTTGAGATTAGGAAAAGATGATTAAGACATTAATTTGAGATTCACTGCCATCACTATTATTCCGCCATCTCATCTAATCAACTCGAGACCCAAAAGGTAAGAGTTGAACAGAAGTCATAGTCAAGGAGAAATAAGGTGACACCTTGAGAATTACAAGGTAAAGGGTGAGATTTATCAACATATTTAATAAACTGTTGATAATACATCGCTTGTCAACTTTACATACAGAGCAACAGAATAGGTGGGTTAAATATGAGAAACTTACAGAGTAAAGAAGCAAGGGGGAACACAGTCCTAGTGTTCATCTTCTATTGTTTACTACTCAAAGAATTCAAGTTCGATTACGACTTACCGATTACTTCCAAAATCCCCCATTTACTTTTTTGTACTTCTGACAAATTACATCAAGTTAAGTAACTATTCAAAATTTTCTCTGTGGGATCGACCCCAATCTAGTTGGGTTACTATCTTTGGCATCAACCGCAGCATACTTCTTTGGAGGTTAGTATTCGCCAACATCAAATTTTGCCACCGTTGCTGGGGAAGACGGTTTGAGTAGTTAATTGAATAGGTGAAGTTTGTGGGTTTTATTTTTCTATTTTTGATTTGGCATAGACTAGTGTATGTCAAACATGAGAAGAAGAGGAAATCCCTTACTCCCTTTTGATCTAGAGCCTAAAAGAATTCTTTCAACACTGAGAAGGATGTTAGGTCAAGTTCATGATAGGTTTCAAGTCCCTCGCCTCCATCTATTGATCCCAACACGGCACTCCTGTGTGTTCTAATTGATCCACAGAATGTTTTAAATTTATATATACAATAATTAATAACTGCTATTGAGAAAGAGAGAAGAGCAGCTGAAGAGGCCCAGATAGCAGAAGAGGGAGGACTAGCTAGACCATATCAATTAGCTGAGCATAGAGACAGGGTTTAGAGAGATAGAGCTCCATTGATTCCTTCATATCAACACTTGCACCCATATGATGATGAAGTGAATATAGGTTATGTTGAACTTGTTGAGATAGGATCCATCATTTCTCCTGCTTTACCACCCAATGTAAAGTTTGATATCACTAGTGCTATGATCCAATTATTAAATTTGAAGGGTGTTTTTTTGGGAGCAGCTACTGATGATGCAAACATGTATCTTTCTAATTTTACTAGGATCTACAGGTCATACACTATTCTAGGGTTGGATCAATAAGCTTTGAGATTGAGGTTGTTCCTATTTTCATTGACAGGTGAAGCATCACTATGGTTAGGGAACTTCCAAGAGCTTCAATCACTACTTGGCATGAGCTGCAAAAATTATTTTTGAATAGATTTTTCCCTCCTAAAATAATGCTACAGCTGAAAGATGAAATTTATAACTTCAGATAATTACCTGCAGAATCCTTGTATGAGATGTGGTTTAGATTCAAGAAGAAGCTTTGAATGGTACCAAATCATAGAATTAAAGGGTCAAATATGCTGAAAATCTTATACAGATCACCAAATGTTAGTTCTAGAGCAATGGTAGATACAATTTTAGTAGGGGCATTTATGCTTCTTCGGTGGGATGCTGCGCATGATATGCTTAATGGTATTTCGGTGATTAATAGAGCTTGGCATACTAGAGATGATGATAATGGTGTAGGTACATATTCTATTAGGGAAGATAATGCTTATGGATCTGGTCATGACATGGTAGCACAAGAGATTGCACAGCTTCAGACATATATTGGGTTGCTTACAAAATAATTTACAACAATGAATGCTGAAAAAGTGAATGCAATTATAGAATAGGCATCTACTTCTAGGAATTTTGAGATTGAATCCGAAGAAGAAACAAAGTATCTTAATCATAGGTTGGCAGATTTTCAAGCCCAAGGGCAAGGGAATCAAGGTCGGAACAATCACAATGATAGATACAGAGATAGAAGTAAAGAGAGATGGTGATTAGCGGTGGAAAAATGACTACAAGGAGAAGAGTGATAAGTATGTTCCACCTGGATATCGTGATTTAGAATCTAGAATGATGGAGGTCATGATTTAGAATCTAGAATTAAGGTACTTTTGTCAAAATTGGTCAAAGGACAAGAAAGTTGTCTTAAGGAGATTAAGGCAATATGTCAGGGCTAAATCAGAAAGTTGAATCCCATGCTACAACAATCAAACAATTGGAGCAATAATTCATTTAGATGTCAGCCACAGTAATTAGAGACAATCAAGCACTCTACCAAACAACATAGTTGCAAATCTAGAGAATGATGGTCACTGCCTTGCCATTACAACTCGAGTGGTAAAATGACTACAAATGCTCCTGTTCCAACTAAATATGAGAAAAATAATGATGATAATCCTGTTGATATAGAGAGTAGTAGTAAGCAAGATAAAGGAACGGACAAGGTTGAAGATCCTATCTTAAAGACCATATCGAAACCTCATCCTCTTTTTTCTCAAAGGCTAAAAAAGAAACAAGAAAAGGTTAATTATTAGAAATTTTTGTCTATGTTAAAGGAGCTATCAGTTAATATCCCACTTGAATAGGCATTAGATCAAATGGCAAGATATGCAAAATTTATGAAGTATCTAATCACCAAGAAGAGGTCATACATTTATAAGCCAATTGACAATATTCATTATTGTAGTGCTGTAGCAACTAAATATTTGGTATAGAAGAAGGAGAATCCTAGTGCTTTTACTATACCTTACACCATTGGATCTTTCAACTTCACTCGGGCATTATGTGATTTATGTGCTAGGATCAAACTCATACCATTAGCAGTATTTAAATAATTAGGTCTGGGATCTCCCAAACCAACTATCATGAGACTAGTGATGGTAGACCAAATAGTGAAAAAGCTAGTTAGTATTCTATATAATGTATTGGTGAAGGTGGGTATTTTCATCTTTCCTACTGATTTTATGATATTGGACAGTGAAGTAGACTTTAAAGTTCCAATTATTTTTGTAAGTCCATTCTTGGCTATAGGTAGAACATTGATTGATCTGGAGTTAGGACATTTGATACTGAAACTCAATGCTGAACAGGTGGTATTCAATGTATGCAAATCCATGAAGCATCTAGATGAGTTAAGAATAGTATCCATGATTGATATATATGATGATGAGATAGTTTCATTCTATGATATTGATTTAGTGACTATTTGAGATGATACTTTTGATGCTGTTTCTATTGAAGAGAGGTTGGGTGTTGAAGCTTTGGCAGTTGTCATTATGAACTTAGACAACGATGGGATTACAGACTATGATGAGATAGAACGTGCACTATATAAGGTTGGTTCTTATATGTATGCACCAAAGAAACTTGATTTGGATCTGAAGAATAGAACCACTCACTTTCTCGCCCATATATTAAGGAGCAACCATCTTAGAGTTGAAAGCCCTCCCTTCTAATTTGCGCTATGCATTCTTAGGGGACGACAACACTTTGCTGGTTATTATTGAAGCTGATTTGATAGAGGCAGAAATAGAAGCTTTATTATTAGTGCTATAGAGGTTCAATATGGCCATTGGTTGGTCCATCACAGACATTGTGGGTATCCCGTGTGGTATTTGTATGCATAAAATTCAACTTGAACCAGACTGTATCCCAAGTATAGAACATCAGCAATGACTAAATCCCCCTATGCAGAAGGTGGCAAAGAAAGAAATAATTAAATGATTAGAAACTAGGGTAGTGTATCTCATTGCCAATAGTAAGTAGGCCAGTCTGGTATAATGTATTCTAAAGAAATGCGATATTACTATTTTTCCTAATGAGAAAAATGATTTAGTGCCAATGCGATCAGTCACTGTATGAAGAGTACGCATGGACTACAGGAAATTGAATGCATGGAATCAGAAGGATCACTTTTCTATGCTCTTTATGGACCAGATATTGGACAGACTTGCGGGCAGAGAATGGTACTATTTTCAAGATGGGTATTCAGGCTACAACTAAATCACTATTACGCCTGAGGACCAAGTGAAAATGAGATTCACTTGTCCTTATGGAATCTTTGCATTCAAACATATGCCATTTGGTTTATGTAATGTTCTAGCCATATTTTAGAGATGTATGATGTCAATATTCTCTGACATGGTATAATACACCATCAACGTGTTTATGGATGATTTATCAATTATTGGTGATTCTTTTGATGGCTGCCTAGTTCACTTGGCTAATGCTCTATGAAGGTGTGACGAATACAACTTGGTACTTAATTGGGAAAAATGCCATTTTATGGTCAAAGAAGGTATTGTGCTTGGGCACAAAATTTCAAAAAAGGGTGTTGAGGTATATAGAGCAAAGATTGAAGTGATTAAGAAATTACCTCTGCCAATTTCTGTGAAAGGTGTTTATAGATTTTTGGGACATGCAGAGTTTTATAGGCGTTTCATTAAGGATTTCTCCAAGATTGACAGCCCTTTTTTTAGGCTTCTTGAGAAAAGGTGAAATTTGAGTTTACTGAAGCATGCTTGAAGGCTTTTGAATATCTGAAAGAGAAAATGATAAGTGCTTCTATTATTGTGTCCGCAGATTGGTCCTTGTCTTTTGAGATTATGTGTTATGCAAGTGGATTGGCCTTAGGGGATGTACTAGGTAAAAGGAAAAAAGATCCTGCATCCTATATACTATGCTAGCAAGGAACTAAATCCTGCCCAAAAGAGCTGCAACATGACAGAACTAGAGTTGTTAGAAGTGGTTTTTGCCTTTGAGAAGTTTAGGTCTTATTTGATCGGGACAAAGGTAATTGTGCAAACTGATCATGCAACATTAAAGTACTTAATGGAAGAAAAATGCAAAGCCTAGACTGATTAGGTGGGTGCTATAGCTACAAGAATTTAATTTAGAGGCCAAGGACATAAAAGGCACTAAGTATCAAGTTTTGGATCACTTGTCCCTAAAGAAGGAAACTATGCAGGATGTTGAAAATGGGCTCGAGATTAATGATAGTTTTCCATAAGAGCATTTATTGTAAGCTTCCCAAGATCTAATTCCATGGTTTGAAGACTATGGAAATTATCTAGCCAGTGATCTAATCCCAGAAGATCTTTCCTTCCAATAACGAAATAAGTTCATGCATGAGGTAAAGATTTTTTTTTGGGGATGAAAATTATTTATTCAAAAAATTACGTGGATGGAATTATTTATAGATGCATACTTGAGGTGGAGATGATAATTATACTTGAGGCTTGTCATTGTTCACCAGTTGGGAGACATCATGGAGGAACCCGCACAACCTACAAAATCTTGCAATGTGGGTATTATTTGCCAATAATCTCAGAAGATGCACATGATTTCGCTTCTTCTTTTGATCAATGTCAACACCAATTTAATATCTCTAGATGCCATGAACTTCCTATGACTCCTATTTTAGAGTTGGAATTATTTGATTTATGGGGTATGGATTTCATGGAACCTTTTGTGAGTTCATTTGGCATGAAGTATATACTTGTAGTTGTGGATTAAGTTTCAAAATGGGTAGAAGCAATTGTGCTCCCCAACAATGAAGCATGTAGTGTCGCTACATTCTTGGAAAAGAGGATCTTTTCTCAATTTGGCATGCCCTGTGCTATCATTAGTGACGGTGGGTCATATTTTTTTAATCATATTTTCAAAGGTTTTCTTGAGAAGTATGGAGTAAAACACAAAGTGGAAACACCTTATCATCTGCTACCTAGTGGACAACTTAAGGTATCCAATAGATAAATCAAGTCCATTTTGGCGAAGATAGTAAATTCCAATAGGATTAATTGGTTGAGAAGGTTAGACGATTCATTATGGGCTTACCGAATAACTTTCAAAACCCTTATTGGTGCTTTAGCTTATTATCTAGTGTATGGCAAGGCTTGTCACTTGCCTATTGAACTTAAATATAAAGTACTATGGGTGTTGAAAAAGCTGAATTTTGAGTGGCAGGATGCGGATAAACCAAGGTTGAATCAGATGAATGAGATAGATGAATTCGGACTCCGAGCATACGAAAGTTTAAAACTTTGTAAAGAAAAGATGAAGCTGCATCATGATCACAAATTGAGAAGAGGATATTCTAAAAAGGTGACCGAGTATTGCTTTATAACTCTACACTTTGCTTGTTTCCATGTAAGTTGAAGTCTAGGTGGTATGGTCCATTCAAGGTTACAATAGTTTATCCATATGGCGCTTTGAAATTGAAGAAGGATGGTGAAGCCCCATTCAAGGTGAATAGGCAAAGAGTAAACCATTATATCGGTAACAATGAAGAAGTGAGTGTGATTTTTGAATTGGACCTTGGTGAAGTCTAAGTAACCAAGGCAACTACATCGTGTCACGATGTTAAATTAAGCATTGTATGGAAGGCAACCTATGAGGCTAGTTGGTGAAATCTGAGTATCCAAGTTAGCTACGTCATGGCACGACGTTAAATCTAGCACTGTATGGGAGGCAACCCATGTTTTGTACTAATTTATTTATAGGATAATATGTTTGTTCAGTGTGCAGGACTAAACATTGCAAAAAATATCTTGAAAATTTCAAGAAGTTAGGTCATACGAATACTTCACGAGTCGTATCTTGAGGGTACAACTCGTGAGTAAGAGTCGTAAGGACTTGGTAGAAAACACAAGTCTAGGTAAAAGTTTTTGGAGTCTTTATAACTCTTAGAATGAGTCATACCCTCAAGGTACGACTCGTTACATTGAGTCATATCAATTCCAGAACCCAGGTAAGGTTTCAGGTCTTTACGAGTAGAGGAAAAGACCCATAAACTTGGGCAAGTCATACACATGCCTTTTAACCAAGCTTACCAGGTCAGAGGTTGCGGATTAACCCGGCCCAGCTCACCTAGTTTAAACAAAAAAGGCACCCAAGGAAGGGTACCCGATACCCAAAAATGAACCCACCTCTACTGTTGACCAATTTTTGAGCTCCCAATGCACTAAACTCAATTAAAAACACTGACCTAGACACCAACTTGTTCAAATACCTTGCATTGCACAATTTGGGCACAAATTTGAGAAAGAAATTGAAGAATTAAGAAAACTACCTTCTCAACATTTCAAGTAAATATTTAAACTTCAATGCTATATATCTTGAGTTAAAATTGAAAATGAGTTAGATTTTTCTCCTTGATTTAAGTTGAATATACTTGTGTGTGAGAAATAGGAACCCTAAATTCTTAGAAATTAAACTTCAAATAGAAATTAGGGATGGACTTAATGGTGAGTGTTGAAGTTGTGTGTTAGTGAACTGAAATGAGGTGGTAATATTGAGCATTGAAGTGTAGAATAGTATTGAAAAGTGGGGACCACTCTCAAAGTTAAATCCTTATGTTACAGTGGATATGCACCACCTTACGACTCGTACTCTCTAGTAATGAGTCATAATGAGATCCGTACCCACCGATAACATAGAAATTTAACTAAGTATAGGTTCTGGTATGGGTATGACTTGCCTATATGAGTCGTGCCTAACCCTTACGACTCATACACACAAGTCGTACTGACCTGGGAAGAGGTCTTATTTTAGAGTTTGTTACTGACTTTCTATCGAGTGTTGGTCAAAGGTCATACCTTGATCTTACAACTAGTAATGAGGAATCATCAGCAAACCAGTGAACATCCAAGTCCATATTGAGTATCATACGACTTGATCATATGAGTCGTACCTTGGTGATATGACTCTTACTCCCATTCGTACCCTAAATAGAACTTGAACACTAATATTTATTTTCTTATTTTTTCTTTATTTTCTCTAATTGATTATTAATGTATGCTTGCATTCAGGTATAATATCTCCCAAAAGTGTGTCTTCTTCCAAGCAAGTGGCTAAAAGGGAAAAAGGCACAATTTTCCCGTTCTGAGTCCACAGAGTCATCCAGCAGTAAAAGTGACTTAGTCAAAATTCCAATAAAGGGATAAGTTAAGCCAAAAGACCAGAAAAAGGCTCGGGAAAGAAAATAGTTACTTTAGAGGACTTACCTCCAAAGGGGCAAAGAAGGAATAACCCTCACACATCACCACCCCTTATACTATCCCAGTTTGAAGAGGACAGTATTGAAAATAATAATGATGAAAATAAAAAATTTAAGGGTGATGAAAATAAAAAATAATGATGTGCCACCAATTGATAGACAGGACCCCCGCTAGCCATCAGACATATTTTGGTGCCCATCATTGAATAGTGGGGATTTCTTGGTATGTAGGCTATATATAATTATGGCCAGAGTAAACTTCAGAATGGAAAAGTCAAATAGGTTTTGTATCTGGCGAGGATGTTGACTACTACTGGATGAATAAGCTGCCCATGTTTGAGGAGCGATTCAAGAAATATGGTTTTTGAGTAGATGACTAGAGCCCCTGGCAAATAGAATATTGCTTTAGTCTGAGAATTTTATGCAGCGTACAAGGGAGAGCTGCAAAGATATATCCACAGGGCCAGCTCTGGAGAGGTGGTCACCCCATTACCTCCCTAATTATTCAAGGTGTACGAGTCAATATATCTCTATGCACTATTTCTAGATTCTTGTATGGACCGAATTATTAGCCTTCGATAAACACTGATGAAATAGAGTACCAAATGGAGGAGATGAAAAAAATTCTTCAAAAATAACTAGTGGCAGATGATGAGATGGTCCACTTCAAGTGGATTGCCAAATTTATAGCAACGATTAGTGAGAATGCGGTTTAAGTAGTAGGAGGCCTGGGAGTAACCTCTCAGAAGATGGAGAAGAACACGTTGAATTTCAAGGCCAAGGAATGATGGACGCTGGCTCGACACAGGATATGTACCACTACTAGGGATAATATGTTGAGTCCAATTTGGGTTGCTTTGACAACTGGGTTAGTGGTCGGTTACGAGTTCAATGTCGGAGAATTCTTAGCCTGGGAGATGAAAGATAAAGCTATGGGCGGAGAGAAGTTGTTGTTGGCCTACCTATGCTTGATCACTCAATTATGTCTGGCTGCAGGGGTGCAGGAACTCCCAGATATTAATAAGATGATTGAGCCCAGCAAAACCCTAGATTTGGGATTGATTAGAGACACAACTAACCCATTAGCCAAGCAGGTGAGACGTGCGACTGATATAGTAGCCAATATGTTCAAGCAGAGTGGACAGCCCGATATTGCTAAGACTGATGAGACTGCCAAGACAGATAGTCAGACTGAGCCTGCACAGACCTCAGATACAACAAGTACACCTAGTTCCTCTCCTCTAATTTAGTTTGTACCACCTCGATCGAGGGGTATGCCAACTCATGATAAGGATGGTGGAACCCGACCTAAGGACCCACGTGATAATGTTGTTTGAACTGGTGCTGTGAGAACCCAAGTATGTTCCTGATCCCTTGTACTTCATTCTTATATGCACTAAGGATAGTGCATACACTTTAAGTTGGGGGTAAGGGTGTACTAAGTTGCCAGGGGCTATACTTTCCATGTTTCGAAGCCTATGGCCACAATCTGAAAATTTTGAAAAAACTGGCATGTTTGGTTCTTTTGTGTTTTGGATGATTATTTTTGTGTATTGTATGTCAGGATAGATGATAATAGGAGGAAAATGTGTATGTATGATAGTCGATGTTGTTTTGAAAAGTACTAAGCTTAAAAATGTCTGATTTTGAAAGAAATTGTGCTAAAATTTTGATAACCCTTCTAAATTTTTGTGTTAATAGTGTGAAGTGTGTATGTGTATGATACTACTGTGAATATAATAATGGAATTAGGATTAGAAATAGAAAAACTAGGGCAGACAATTACATAACTGGATAAGTAGCTACTAGCAGTGTAACCCTGTGCGAGTGTGTGTAAGGTATTACTGAGTTCTTAATATATCAGAATCTAGAAATTGCTCGGTTTCTTTTACCTAGGTCCACGATAGTCGAGTAAGAAATGATCATAGGCCATTTTTGTTTTACCACTCGAGGCTAAATACTCAATCAAATAATTTATGAATCTCTTTGATCCAAATATTTGCGCCTTAATTAACCAAGTTTTTTTGTGTACACCGAATTTACCTTCCCATTTCTACAATGAACCTATATAAGCTCTGGTCCTCCTTGGACACTGTGCACCTCAACTCAGTTAAATCTCCTAAGTTAAGGGCGGCTATTATAGGGCTGCATAGGAAAAGCGAGAATGAAGAAAGAAGTGTATAAATTAAAATAAAAAAGACAGGTACTGTGAAAATAAAAAAATAAAAAAAGAAACAAATGAATGAAAAGAAAAAAAAGAAAAAAAGAAATAAAGTGATAAAACTGTACCTGGTCCAGTTTAAATATGTTAAAATAAAAACGAGAGACATAAGGGAAGAAATAAAAGGGAAGAATAAATGGAAAATTAAGTGGACCCTAAAGAAAGTGTAGTGTCAAGGAGGGATAAGTCACTAAATAAATCCCAAAAGGATACCATTCTAGCCCCAAACCTATTTTACAAGCCTAATAAAGTCCCTTACAAATCCAACCTCGACTGTCCAAAAACTTAGGAAAAGAGCACATGGGCAAGCTTATGGTATTCTATATAAACCGGTGGTACTTCTTTGTGAGAGAGAGAGTTTTTTGTTCTATCCCTGGATAAATAGATTAATCTTAACAGAGAGTGAATGGGATTTCTTTGGCAATGATCGCACATGGTTTATGTTGTTAGGTTGCTAGAATGTTTGGTCAATGTGGTTTGTGTCTATTCCTGGTTGTCTATTACTAATGTAATGCCATCATCGGATTCCTTTGTGTTTCTCCGTATTCTAAATTGATATACATAATTTGAGTTTTGAAAAAGTATAATTAGGAGGGGAATAAAATTATTTAAAATTGAATTAAAACATCATTGCCATAGGTATCTTAGGATCCTCTTGTTTAAGCACCATTTTGTTTTGTGATAGATTTTGAATTTTTTTGCTTGAGGACACACAAAATTCTAAGTTAAGGGTGTCAATGTGTCATGAAAATGCGACACTTTCGATGCTTAAAACTATGAAATTGTGCTTGTACTTAGTTTATTTTGGTTGATGTGATTTGGTTTGTTGCTTGTTGCAGGTGAAATAGGTCTATAAGAGTGTTCGGATAAAATTGGAAGAAAAAGTCTTGAAAAAGACTAATATTGCAGATGATATGAGTCACCATATGAGTTGTCAACACACTATATGACTCATAGGATAAATCATAAGAATAATAGTAACCAAGCCAAGGAGAAATGTTAAGTCCAGAAAAGATAAGACTCAAGTATACGAGTCATGTCAGAAAATCATATAAATATCATAAGCCAAGAAAGCAAATCAGAGTTGAAGTGTCAGAAGAATACGAGTCGAAAGTCTGAGTATGACTAATATGGACAAACCATAAGAAGACCAGTGTTCAAAGCATGAAGGAAGAAGTCTCAGGTGGATACAAGTAAAGGCCATGAGTCGTATGGTCAAGCTATGACTCGTGAGAAAAAGCTGTAAGAAGAACAGAAGGTTGAAGGTTGGAAGATCAGACACTGGAATGGATACGAGAGGCAATGTATGACTCGTAATGAGAGTATACGAGTTAATGAATGAGTCATACCATATGCCAACGTAACTTTTTATTTTCCATTTTTATTAGGATTTCTAAGTATTTTTTAGATACTATAAATACCCTAGGGTTTATCTTTTATTAGTTTACATTCTCTTACAATATTTTGATACTCTATTACATACTTTTGCTTTGTTCTTGATATATTTGAGTTATTATTCAATTAAAGACTTTAAATTTTATTCACCTTATTTTGTGTAATTAATTACATGAATTCTTCATTGATTATCATGAGGTCTTGCATAAACATGTGCGGCTACTTTCCCCAACTAAGGTTGTAGGAACCCTGGTGGATTAACTATGTAAGGCAAGTGGAAGATTTATCTATTCTAAAGTAGTTGCATATATCTTGATCTTCTTCACATTAATTGACCTTAGAGCTAGGGATAGCTTGTATTCACAAATGTCCTCACAAAGGAGCTTAACATTAGGAAAAGAGGATTAAGACAGTAATTTGAGATTTATTGCCATTACTATTATTCCTCCATCTTATCTAATCAACTCGAGACCCAAAAGGTAAGAGTTGAACTGAAGTCATAGTCAAGGAGCAATAAGGCAACACCTTGAGACTCACAAGGTAAAGGGTGATATTTATCAACATGTTCAATAGACTGTTGATAATACATAGCTGTCAACTTTACATGCAGAGAATAAGAATAGGTGGTTTGAACATGAGAAACTTACAAAGTTAAGAAACCAGGGGGAACACAGTCCTAGTATTTATCTTCTATTATTTATTACTCAAAGCATTCAAGTTTGGTTATGACTTACTGATTACTTCCAATATTCCCCATTTACTTTTTCATACTGCTTATAAATTACATTAAGTTAATCAACTATTCAACATCTCTTTGGGATCAACCCTAACCTAATTGGGTTACTATATTTGTGATTAATCGTAACATACTTCTTTGGAGGTTAGTTTTGGGTGACATCATAGGCCAAGACTTGTGTTAGCCTTGTGGACTCATTTACACATGTTAGACATAGTTGAGACTATTGAGCCTTTAGTATAAGGCTACTTTGTGACTTTATGAATGGTGATGGTTTTCCTAAATTATGATTAATAGCTCGTAACCATGATATGTATTTTGGATTTGATTAATGATATGGCCCATCGACATGCTAAATGATATGACTTATAGATATGATTTGGCCTATAGATATGATATGCCTCATAGATATGATGTGGCCTATTGATATGATATGCCATATGAATATGAGATTCCTTATAAATATGAGGTATCTTATAGACATGGATATTGATATATATTTTGGATATGCTTAATGTTATAGCTTATAAATATTAGTCTTGATATAGCTTCTAGACTTGGCTAAAAATATAATTTATGCTTATTTTGGATATATATTTGGACCTCAGATCGTGATTATGATATTGTAGTTATTTCAGATTTATTATATGGCCCAATAACGTGTTCATGATATTGAATGGTTTAGTTTCGAGTAGTATTCCATCCTTATAATGAAAATGGTTATGGTTTACCGATATTCTATTGCTTACAATATCAATGTTTGAATACTAGTGATGGCATACATAAATTTGGTACATTCATTATCACTAAATATGGTAAATGGTATGATTCTAACTAGTTTACTACTATTTTTCCTAAAAAGATATTAAACTCCACTTTTCACTTTAAAAATGGATTACTTCATATTGTAATCATACCATCTTAATGGATGACATATGTGCATTGAGATTGAAAATAGTGTTTTAATGATTTGGCCTAGGCAGATTCTGGTCCATAGTTTTGCTACTACTATATACTTTGGTTGAGAGAGATTTCAACCCTTTCTAAACTCCTATATAACTTAGTCCCAAAGTTTACCTCGGACAATAAATTTATGGATTTACATTCTTTTAGCCACGAATCTTGCTGTGCATATATATATATATATATACATACATATATCTCTGGTATTGATGATATGAGTTCTGGTTAAGCCTAATTGTAATGGTATTGATGATATAATTTTTGGGTCAAGCCCAATGATTGATGATGGTATTTATGATATGAGTTCTGAGTCAAGGCCGATGATTGATGATGGTATTAATGATATGACTTCTGAGTCAAGCCCAATGATTGATGATGTTGATGATATTGATTATAATATTTATGTTATATATATATATATATACATCTATCAATTTGAGTTTGGATATTGATAATAATATTAATAATGATATAGTGGTGAAGATATTATGGAATCAGTTCGCATTCATTTATGCATGTGCATTGTCTATCACCAGTATGTACCTATATCTATTAGTCATATGGGGGTTGTATAAGAATAGGTATGAGTAATGTTTGCAGTATATATTGTGAAGCTTGTATCTATCAGCCTTATGGGGGTTGCATAGGTATGGCTCAGATTTTTGTTTTATTATGTGTTGATTGAAACTTTTGAGCCTATGGCGGTGGGGATTTATGAATGGCTCGATTAGGTATTATGTGTTTGGATTAGCCGTTTACTCATGTTGTTATTGTTACCATGGATTATGCTTGCCATTGCTATTATGGTTAGTCTATAATAGGTTGATTATTGGGTTGGTATTGCAATTTGATGTACAATTCTGGTTCTTTTACTTTATAGTTATAATTATATGCATGATTATCCATTAGTTAGGTATTATGGTTTTAAACCTTGATATTCTAATTCCTTTCTTTCTATCTCTTCATTTAGATAGTTAGATCATGTATAGACATCTGGATTAGGGACCCTAATGATATTAGCCCTAGCTTCCACTATGATTATAAGGCCTAAAGATGTTAGTATGATGACTTAGGTTGTACTATAAGTTGCCCTTGTTCTTATATATGTACATCTATGTATAAGTAGTTGTGGTATTAATATCCCTTTCTTCCTTTATTTATCTAGATTGTCTATTCATTCATTGGCCTTGTATACTATTAAACACCCTTCTTTTACCCTTTACTCTTATATTGGTCAGCAATATACAGTATAATGTTGAGGTTTCTGAATAAGGCTAGAATGGTATAGTTCATCCTTAATACCTTCTTAGCCTTATTATGTTAGTTTCTTAGACATGAATTGGATAGCTTATCATTTTATCTCATTAGTTTTATTATGCAGATTATTGGATAATTTGGTATAATTTACCTTTCTATTTATATGTTATATATAATCGCTTGATCTTTAGAACTAAGTCGACAGTTGGCTACTGTGTAGGATATTTTGGTAGTCATACTATGCTTTCTGCACCCTGGAGATCATAGTATGGGTTATCACCACTGTTGTGTGCGTTGTATAGAGCAGCTATGGTTTAGAGACACAGGGTGAACTTTTGGCATACGTTGTATTACTTTACCCCTCCTATGTACTAGACTACTCTCTATGTTGTATATAATATGGTTGTATCTATATTTTTAGTTCATACATTATTTGTATCTTCATTAATGGTAGAGTCTCTTATATTAATTCTACCAGGTTTTGGGTTTATCTTATGTATGTTAATCTTTTATTATATCTATTTTTCATTCTTTCCTTTATTCTCTTGGTGGTCCGTTAATAGTAGTTTCAAATTATGTGGTTGGCTTTCCTACTAGTGGGTTATAGTAGGTGCCATTATGACCTGATAAATTAGGTCATGAAAGTAGCTGAGGGTAGGTCTTTTGTTGAGGTGTTTGACCATGCTCAGGTAATGGAGGAGATACATCACGAGGCCCAAGGAGGCATTGATAAGAGGCCTAGATATCAGGGTAGGTACCCTCTACGAATATTATATTATTCTTAGAGTCATCCCAGTAAACATGTTCAGACAGTTATCCAGATTACCAACGGAGCTCAGTGTAGTGTCAGTGATTTCCCCGGCCAGGATAGTGGTCTGTCTTTTATCAGTTCGGATTTATGCTATTCTAGTTGTGGTGGTTATTTTCGGTCATCCAGATCAGCTTGTCTGGTTTTGCTCAAGGGTAATGTTATAGTTGTGGAGGTCGTGGTTATTACTCGCGAGAGTGCCCTAGTCATGGGGCAATTATTGCTTCAGCTCAAAGTGTTCCCCTATTAGAGTAGTTCACCCCTTAGTTGAAGGTGGTATGTATGGTTGTAAGGATGGTTTATAGGGTGCTCGAGGTAGTTCTCAAGAAGGTAGAATAGGATATCGGTTAGGAGCCTAGCCTGGTGACGAGCGTGATCAGTTGTATGTAGTACCTGCTAGACCCAAGGCTAAGTCTTTGAATACTGTAATCATAGGTACAATTCTGGTGTGCCTTTAGATGCCCCTTGCTATATTTGATCTAGAGTCCACTTATTCTTATGTGTGTGCTTATTATGATCCACAGTTAGAGTTATCATAGTATTTATTATCTGTGCTATTATGTGTATCTACTCCCATTAGTGATCCTTTAGAAGTGGACCAGGTTTTCAGATCATGTGTTGTGACTGTTAGAGATATTGATACTCATGCTGATCTTATTATTCTGGACATGGTGGATTTGATGTGATTTTGGGCGTGCACTGGTTATCCCACTATCATGCGTTCAGGGATTGTTTTGCCAAGACCGTTACCTTAGCCATGCCCAGTATACCCAGTAGTGTGGCAGGGAGTGGTTAGTCGCGAGTCAATGAGGATTATCTCTTATGTTCATGCTAGGAAGATTATTTTGAGGGGTTGCAAGTCTTGTCTCACTTATAATCATAATGTTAGTGTGGAGAGTCATCTCTTGACTCTGTTCCTATAGTCTGTGATGTTCTGATGTTTATCCTATGGATCTATGTGGTGTACCTCCTGCCCATAAGATTGAGTTTGTTATTGATATTGAGCCTGGCACCCAACCTATTTCTATGGCAATTTACTGTATGGCTTCTACCGAGCTTAAGGAGCTGAATTCTCAGCTTCAAGATCTTTTTGGCAAAGGTTTCATTAGATCGAGTGTGTCCCCTTGGGGAGCTCCTTTATTGTTTGTGAAGAAGAAAGATGGATCCATCCGTATGTGCATTGACTATATGTATCTTCCCGTTGAGCCTCTTTTCTCCTCGGCCCATAGAGATAAAATGTAGGACTAGTGCCAACAATTCATCACAGAAGAAAGAACTCACCAAGTCAGGATCACTAACTAATGCTAATCTAATATAATAGTCTAATGTATCTAATATACTAATATATTTAATATAATAAAAAATACTAATATAATAGAAAAGAATTGTCTCTTCTGTATACTTACCCTGGTTCCGTTGCTACCGCGGGCTTTACGCAATCGATCGGATTAGATAGATTTAGCTTCAAAATTGGTCATTGAAAGGATCTTGGAGACCCACTAAAGTATGAAAGCCAAGATCTTTCGGAAAACGGATTCCTATTTAAAGATTGCATAACCGTAAGGATAAGCTCACACTAACCCATCAATTCAGGATCTAAATTCAAGATTTTTCTTGGGAGGTATCAGGAAGGATTTGGAATGGAATAATATTTATTCATATATAATCAAGGGTTCTCTATTGATTCAGACACTGTACCTATGGGATAGGGATCAAGGAAGGGGAAAAATCAAAGATTTCACATGGAACTTCTATTAATCTGATTTATTTCGTACCTTTCGTTCAATGAGAAAATGGGTCATATTCTATAGGATCAAACCTATGGGACTTAAGGAATGATATAACAAAGAGAGGGAAAATATTCATATTAAATAAATATGAAGTAGAAGAACCTAGATTTCAAATGAACAAATTTAAACTTTAAAAGGATCTTGAGGTACCTCAAAGGTTATCTTGGCAAAGGGATTGATCAAAAAAGATCTTTTGTTATTCTTATATGTAAGATCGTGATTCAATCCTCATATGTTTGGTAAAGAGAATAATCTTATCCTTTGAGAATAATAAAAAATGGACAGTGTTCAAATGGAACATGAAAATGTGACTAAATGGGTCCTAGTTACTCTTCAGGGTGGAGTGGGAAAAAGGGGATTCTTGAACGTGGAAAACGATCCAATGAATTCAAAAGAATTGAAGGAGTGCAATTGGGAATTGTCTTGGTGATCTTACTAGCTTTCCTACGATGACTACTCACTATCTATATATGTATCATCTAAAGAGGATAAATAAGTGGAATAAGAGAAATAGAGGTGTGTAACAGATACCTTTTAGTATTCTAAGCCACTTTGTTGATTCGGCCTATTTCCCTAAATGTAAAGCTCGATACTTTCCATTTCATGATTGTATTCAACGCTAATCCCAATATGATTATGCACTCATTTCACATCTTAGGCCTAGTTGGTGTAAAAGGTGGCTCCCTATTCATTGTTATGCATTCTTCCTTGGTAACTTCTACTTTGATAAGGGAAAGCACAAAAAATAAATATGCTAATAAAGGTTACAAATTTGGTCAAGAGGAAGAAACTTAGAATATCATAGCTGCTCATGCTTATTTTGGATGATTGATCTTTCAACATGCTAGTTTCAATAACTCTCATTTGTATACATCTTCTCTTTATTTCCCATGGCTTTAGTGAGTTAGACACAGAGTTCGAAAAGTTCAAATATCTTATGATGGAATCATCTATGACTGAGTTGCAAAAACTTCTATATAGGTATCCTCCATCTAAACTAAATTCTTTCTAAATAATGAATCCCTTCTAGTTGCTCTGGAACAATTAGGAGATTCTATATAGGGTTTTTCTTTTGGTGGCAACATGCTTGGTCCCACTTATGAGATCAAATCAATATGTTCTAAGAAGAAAGTTGGAATATCAATCTCATAGAGATCATTGATATCATACCAAATCCCATCAATCGAATCATTTTTTTAGAAAATAGAAGACATCTAAGTCATACAAGTAAAGAGATCTATTCATTTTAAAGAAACAGAAAAAATAGGGATTGGATTGATGAGAAAATAGAATCCTGGGTCAATAACAACTATTTGATTGAGGATAAAGAAAATGAATTCTTGGTTCAGTTCTCCACATGAACGACAGAAAATAGGATTGATCAAATTCTATTGAGTCTGACTCATAGTGATCATTTATCAAAGAATGACTCTGGTTATCAAATGATAGAACAACCGAGAGAAATTTACTTATGATACTTAGTTGACTTTCATAAAAAGCATCTAATGAATTCTAAGTTCTATCCATCTTGTTTAGCAGAAAGATAGATATTCCTTTCTCATTATCAGGCAATCACTTATTAACAAACTTCAACAACAACAACAAACCAGTGTATTCCCACAGCGTGGGGTCTGGGGAGTGTAAGATGTACGCAATCCATACCGCTACCTCCAAAGAAGTTGAGAGGCTATTTTCGATAGACCCTTGACTCAAGATAAGGATAATAAACAAGGGGATAGATGACATAACCAAAATAAAGAATAGGAATAATAGAATACTTATTCACAAACTTCGTGTGGGGAAAATCATTTTCATGGAAAATTATTCTTGGTATTCTTAGCTTTATCCACCCTCTTAGGGTATTTTAGTGATAGGTTCTATAGGATTTGGATGATCTTATTTGGTCAAATACCTAGCAACAAACTCCTATGTTCCTTTTATTATGGTATTTCTGGACTGGATAAGAAGCCTAAAATTTTTCTTCTTGATAAGATCTATATTGATAATAGTGACCTTGATACAGAGCTGGAACTACTAACTAGGAACTCGATGAAAGGAAGCTAGTCTATCAGAAGAAAATTCTTGAGCAAGTAAGATTGGTTAAAGTTCAATATGCATCATTAATTGGAAAAGAAAGATAGGGTCGGATATGATTAAAATTAATATGTTGAGTTAGAGAACGGGTTTCTATTATTCTCTTACAATTTCTCCACCGAACTCTAATACAAAAGGAATGGAATAGTCGTGATTTGGTCTATTGCCAAGCTCTCCTCTCTCTTCTTTCTTGTACGCCATTACTCTATAGAACCAGTATAGCTCACAAACGAGCACACTAATGAGTCCCTGAGCCCAATAGGTAAAGATGGGAAGTTTAGACTTCTACTGTCTCAAAGTCTTCGATAGAAAGAATGATTAATTACTTGAATGTCGGGCCATCTACTTGCGTAATCACCACAGTTTGAACCCTCTCAACTCCTTACAAAATAAATGAATTATTGATCAAACAATAGAGAGAAAGTCATAAAAAAATCCAACTCCCAGTCTCATTTACTGTAGAAAATAGAAAAAAGGGCAACCAGAAAGCGAACCAAGAAAATTGGAACTCACAAGAGTAGAAACCATAGCCATGCCATTTGACTGACGAAATTTCTTAAGAAAGCGAGAGAGAGCACTCGTAAAAGCAGACCCCCCTATGCTCCTTGAATATTTATTACTCCGTCTAAAGAGCATGCCACTATGGTTAATACATACAAATGTATAGCAGAACACTTAAGCAAGAAAGGAGGAAAGAAACTTCAAAAGGAAAAAAAGGGGCAGAGCTTTATGCTCACTTAACCATGGGCTTTTTTTTATTTTAGGGATACTGTGTGAAGAAAGAAAAGATCGGATTGGAATATTAATGACATCGTTATTATTGATTTAAAAGTGGTAAAGAGGGTAGCTTGCTTCTAGGTAGAATCTTTGTATCTCACACTTTGATGAGTGAAACCTCTTGTCCCCTCTAATCCGTTGTGTTTTTAGCATGAATGATCCAATTATAGAGCCAATTATGGTTTTCGAATGAGCCTCCTCTCTACCTACATAAAAGATAGGGCTTCAGGCAAGCACGATTGGATTTTTCTGAACAAACCTCAAGTTTGAATGAGCTATCTAACCGCTTAGAAAATTTCTTTCACATTTCCCAAAATTCATTCGATTGCTCATGATAGAATAGAGATAGATTGGTGTAGGGACTGAAGATGGTTGGTAAGATGCTAATAGTATAACTCGGGTAAACAGATCATCTAGTTATAGTAGACTTCTATCCAACAGGGTTTTATGGCTGCCATAGGTCGAATAGGAAGAGGGAGTTTTGATGATATTTCTAGTGAACCCAAGAAAGGTTGAAGAGGCCAATGTAAAAGAACAGAAAGAGAAGCAACTTGTCCATAAATTTGATGTTTAAATAGTGGGATTTTTTCCTAGTATCTAGTTTTGAGTACCCCTAGTTCAGCTACTCGAGAGAAAATCAATGTTCATAAGGCACTAATCTACTGATGCTTAGGCGAGAAACAGTTTTAAGTTGGGTTTTGAAAGATGATATGTGGGATGGTTCTAGTTCATAAGTGATCCTAAACTAAGGTCTGATTCCATTTTCCTTTGCCGATAAAGAAAGTTATAGTAGCTTATTCCATTTGGAAGGTTTTTTGTTTAAGATAGCTTTTCATGCCCTTACTTTTGAGTCTATCAACTGCAACAAGGGATGCAGGAATGAGTGTTACTCTCTGACCGATACCACCATTCATTATAGTGAACCAGCCCCTCTTTTGTATAGGTAGGTCTTTTTTTAGAATATATTCATTCCAGAACAGAAAACCAAATTAAGAATAAGAATCTCCCTTGGAGCCTATCTCTAGAACAAACAACATACCAGTGACCTGTCTTGCTGTGATAGTAGGGCTTATAGGCAAAGCAAGAGATATTATTTTACCCTTAAGTATAGTGCGGGCCTAATCAACTAGGTCACCGGCAAAGAACCTCTACTTAAGCAAAAATCATAAGAGAAGAAAAATTCACAGAAGGTTGGTAAATAGTACGCCCAGTTCACTAGGTTTAACAACAGCAGGGCCCAATAATAGTCTAAAAAAGTGTTTGATCCTAGCTCAGAAGGAATGCTAGCTATATGCTTAACACATGCAAGATGATCAGTTCTCCCTTTAGAAATAAGCTAAGAAAGTCATCAGTTCGAATCCGAGGAAGGGCCTTTTTTGGCATCATCTTGAGTTACAAAACTCTAGTTAGAAAGTTGTCCAACTCCCTTATTAGGATATTCCAAGCACTTAGTCATATATTCTCTCTTAGTTATTCTAAGGATGTCGAATAGAGCATTAATAAGGGTGTTTGTTACTATGTTAATATTACAGATCAATCTAACTGTCTAAAGAATGATAATATATTTATTTTTATTTGTAGTATTAGTGTTATAAAACTAATATTTTATTAAAATCTCTAGTTTGTTCCTACTCTTTCACTTGCACCCTAGGTTGCTCGAGATTAAGTGAGAATAACCCTTGGTTGGAACCCAAGCACCTTTCCCTGAGACTGACATGTTTGGTCCAATAGGGAGAGAAGAGATACTTGGAATGACTAATAATTGCACTTATTAGAAATAATAAATTATGATTAATAATTCCATTTTAGATAGTGCGATCAAAAGATCACCTAAGTTCTCTTGGCGGGGTTTGTTTGAATAGGCCTGACGATTAAAGGGACTCCTCCTTTGGGTTCCTTTAGTCGTCACTGCATCTATGTCTAGAGAGATCACCCTTATGTTATGTAATTTTGTTTGAAAATTTCAGACCATGAAATAGAGATCGGGTTTTCTGTTCACTGCTTTGTATTTGAAATAGTATGTAGTCTCCCTATAACGTTATTATGCGGTGAATTACCCAAAAAGTGATTCCCCCTCCATTCCAATATCTTTGGCCAATTGTGGTATCCTTTGGAGCATACTTGTTGTGTTAGAGAAACGTATAAGAGAAAAGTTTGGTCATGGTAATAGATTGGTAAGGATATACCTATCTTGGTTTGGTTTGGCTAAGTAGATTTTAGTTGCCAATAAGGTTAGAAAGGCAACCTTTTCTTCAATAGACACTCCACACCATGATATTGGTTGTGTCCTAAGAGTCCTGGATGAAATTAAAACTTCGTTCAAGGAACTCTAACCCATTTATTTACCATTCCTTCAAGACATTCCCTTGGAATTAGGAATGTCTTGGGAACCTACTTGGAAAAGTACCCCCTTATTAGACATTTTTGTCAATAGTTTTGGATTTAAATTGGATGATAACATTGATAAGGTATCCATCAAATATGCTAAAGACAACAATATTTTTGTTAATCATAAGCATGGATTGGCAGTATTTATCTAAAACGTACAAAAAATTCATTCTATTCCAGATAGGTTCTTTTCACTTGGTATATTATGGTTAAAATGGTATATTACCCTTTTGATTCCAATAATACTCAGTTTTCTATGGACTTCCTTAAATATTTTGAAAATTTTATAGGTCCTTACTTTAGTTCTCCTTTAGGGGCCTACACCGGGGTTCCATTGGCAACAGGTAGGTTAGCTCAGGTGAATGAGGGAAATGATGAGAGATGGATCTTTGTAATTTTTAATTACATCAAGCAAAAACTCTCATTTCCTATTCATCAATAGGCTATGAAGGTTCTATCTAGAATTCCAATTGATGGAACCTTCGATCGGGAATGTCCATTGCATATTTTAAATAAAAAGAAAATTTTATTTTTGTTTTCTTTTGATTTGAAATTTGCAATGGACCATTAGCCATTAAGTGTGATATATTCCCTCATGTCCTCTATGTGGGGGATTACTCTCGTATCTTCAATAGTCAACAGTTCTCTGGGTTTTAAAACTTTCTTATTAGATAAATCGATTGTTAAGAAAATGTCTAAGTAGCCTTTCATACTGAACAACCTCTTGGTTACTACAGATCCTAGTCCATTTTTTCATTGTTACACCACTATATAGTGTGGTTGGCTGCAAAATATACATACCCAATAAGGACAACACCTTTTGCAGATTACGATTTATTAGGTAATGATATCCTGATCACTGACATAAAGGTGGCAGAGTAATATAGAAAGTTATTGGATAGGCTGGTTTTACCATTTCAGAATCAAAATTGATAATTTCTAATAATGGTACCATAGAGTTCTCTAAGAGGTATTGGACTAAGTCCATGCAAGTGGATTTATCTCCCATATCTCTTCAGCCATTACTTTACAGTAGGACAACTCTTGGGCTTTGCAATCTCTCAACCAAGTATTCAATAAACATTTTTGTTGTACAAAGGTTGAGAGGAGCAGGATATAGGGTTCATTCATGTCTTTATTCTACCCAATCAAAATGATGGTAAAGATTGAAAGTTTCTGCTAGAAAGGTAGTCAGGTCACATCCTCTACCTTTAGAATATTGGATTAGATAAGGTAAGCCACTCGATCCTTAACTTAAGGAAAATTTAGTGGATTATATTTGTATGGATTTGAAACCAAAGGAAATACGGCTCTTGATGTTGGGTGTATTTATGCATTCTTGTGTCAATATTCTAGTTGTTTTAGCCTTGTTTTGAGGATAATTCTATGCTATTTGGGTTCATAATGAGATAAATATGTATCTAAGTGTTAAATCTTGTGTTTACAGTGGTTACAAGTGTTTTCTAACAAGTTGGTACTTCAAAAATTCAATTAGAATTCAATAGAGAAAACTAGTCTTTCTAGCTTGAGCTAGTTGCTTGTCTAGTCTATCTTGATGGACTCTATTGTGGTTTACGTGTTACTTATGGTCTAAATGTGTTATTATATGTGGAAAACTTTTTAGTACTGTACAAATTTCAAGTGAGTCAAGGAAAGAGTTGAAAGTTGAAGTTAAAGATCATGGAAATCAACCTAGTCTAATCTCTTGTTTTTTATTTATCGTGATAGATATTGTGAGTTTGTACCTCTAATTTGTGTGGTTTTTTCTTGTAGGATCCTTTTTGAGCTTAAAATTATGATATATGGATGATATAGAGGCTGGAAAATCATTGGAAAGACACCACAAGACAAGGTATGAAAGGAGGAAGGACCAACACTTAACCAAAATTCAGGAAGCAAATTCCAGTGAAGGCATGCGATAAGCGTGCGTTGCATGATCTATTCCTATGGAATAGAGGATGCATTGAATTCTCCATTCCATAGGAATAGGGGGTGCGATGCATGATCCACTCCACCCCTGGGCGTTTCATGCTAATTCAATTCCAACACGGACTTGGCTTACCCATATACTATAAATACATGTTGTATCACATTTTTACATATCTTTGAACATATTTTGGAGATCAAGGGGCTGATACAACTTCATAATTAGGTTTTAATTATTTTAATTTAGTTCATTCATAGTTTTAGTCATTAATTACAACCTTTTGATTACAATTATGACTATGCGTGGCTAAACACCTTTTTCTGGGGTTGAAGCCAAGAACATGCGTACTATTATTTTGAATTGAATTCGTTTAGTTTTATTATCATTATTGGTTGTGTGTTCATCTTTGATTTAACTATTTTAAAGATTTGCGACCCTTAGAATATATCAATTGTCTACCTTTTGATCTTGGGAGAGGGAAGAAGGGATAGAATATGGAGATGGACAAAGTAAGTTTTGTATTCCTTTATGAAATAAGGAATTCAAATTAGTGTCTAGGACAGAGATGTACTTAGATACCTTACTTGATTCACACATAGGATGATAGCTTAAATAACTTAAGTGGGTTATTACATCCCCGCTCAACAATGTATTTTTAAGGTTCAACTTAGGTAAAGGATTAAAGGTTGGGAAACCATAAATACGCAATTAACCCTACGAATCTACAACCAAGATAAGCAAGTTAATGAATGAAATTCAATGACATAGTATGATTGTTCAAAGTAATTTAACCCAGAGTTTTCTCCTATTGATTGTTTCAAGATCTTTACATTACGCATTGTTTACTTTACTTGCAAAATTCCAAACTCTCTTTTTGGTTATGTTTGCACCAACTGAATCTAAACTGTAAACTAAAATTAAATTGTTGCTATATCAAGTCTCTGTGGGATCGATACTTGGCTTCTTGAAGGCCACTTTGCTACTTGATAAGACCACATACACTTGCGGGTACACTTGGGCGCTGTCAAGTTTTTGGATCAGTTATTGGGGACTTGTTATTTGGTAATTGTTTATTTTAGTTTTATGTTTAGATTTCCTTAGTGTATTTTATGCTTGGTCTGGGTTTTATGATTTCAGGAAATAGGTTTTAAGGTTTGGGAGCTAGTAAGGGATAGGGATTTGGTTGAACCAAGCCCTGAACCTAAACAATACTTCCATCAATGAAGGAGAGACATAATTCATCTTCCCTAATTTCCGCAAATATAAGAAGACCAATAGAAACCTGCTATATGGCTGCAGAATAACAAACACGTAGGATAATTAAGGAAGTGGCGGTCCCACTTCCGAAGAACTTGACTTCCCCAATTCAAAGACCGGCTGTGGGGGGGAATTTTGAGTTAAAGCATAATATAGTGCATCTTTTCATTAGCAATGGACAATTTACAGGGCTTTTACACGAGGATCCACAAGTCCACTTATAGACTTTTATTGAGCTTACTGATACATTCATTCCGGCTGGGATAAGTACAGATTATGTGAGGCTAACATTGTTTCCCCATTCACTTTTGGGGAAAGCTAAAATGTGGTTGAATGCGCAGCTAACCAATTCAATCACATCATGGGATGACTTAGCCATAAAGTTTCTCATCAGATTCTTTCCATTAGGCAAGACTGTGAGACTTCGTAGTGAGATAGTGAGCTTCAAACAGAAGCCTGATGAAAATCTATATCACGCATGGGAATCCTTCAAGGCCTTTCTTTGATATTATCAACATCACTAATAATCCAATGAGGTACTTTCTCATACTTTTGTAGAAGCACTTGATCACAATACAAAGATTTTGCAAGATTCCACCACAGGTGGTCAAGCGCTGGAATTGACTTATTATGAGTTGTACATATTGTTGAACCACATAGCACAAGGAAATCCTGAGTGGCATTCAGATTCTCAAAGTGCTACGAAAAGAATTATGGGTGTATTGGAGGTGGACCAATTCACAGCCTTATCAACTCAGGTTACAACATTGCAGAATATGATAAACACTCAATTCAGCAGCCTAAAATTAGGGGCTCCACAACCTGCAGCCACAGTCAATGTCATCCAATAAGCTACAGTTTGGTATGAAGTGTGTGGTAATAGTGGTCACTTAGCTGCCATGCGTGTTTCAAATCCAAAATCAGTAATGTATGTGGTCAATGCTCAAAGCCCAAATTATGGTAATGCCTACAATATGAAGTGGCAGACTCAGCCTTGGAACGCACAACAACAACAAATTTAGCAACCACAGACACAAGAGAATCAGTCAACTAGCAACATGGAAATGTTAAAGTAAGTCTTAGCTAGTCAGACACAATTTACTGCAGACATGAAAAACTCGCAAGCTGCTCAGAGTAGCTTAGAGATTTAAGTGGGTTAGCTACAGTAAGCATTAAATACTAGGGCACGAGGTAGTTTGCCAGCAGATACAGAAAATCCAAAATAGGCTATGGAATTACCTTGAGGAGTGGTAAAGAGCTTTAAGGAGAACCTCCAAAGACAACTAAGGAGGGAGATGTTGATGTGGTGACTGAACAGGTAATTGAAAAAGTTGCTAAAAAGTCAAGGAAGTTTGAATACTTGAAAGAAAAAATAGGGGAACCAAAAGTGAAGAAGACAATGCCACTACCCTTTCCTCAAAATCACATAAAAGCAAAAGAGGATGCAATATTTAAGAAATTCTCTGACACGTTCAAAGATTTTCACATTACCTTACCTTTGTTAGATGTTTTGTAGGGTATTCCTAATTATGCAAGGTATTTGAAGGATGTGGTTGCTAATAAGGTAAAATTGCAGGATGTGGGAGCGATAACACTCACTGAAAAGTATAGCACTATAATGACATATAAAATCCCCAAAAAATTAATAGATCCAGGGAAGTTCACTCTCCCTACCCAAATTGGAAGCAAGGTGGTCCACATACTGAGTGATTGAGGGGAAAGCATAAATTTGATGCCCCTATCTCTATTTGAAATATTAAGCTTGGGAAAGCCTAAATCGATCACCTTGGTTCTACAGTTGGTAGATGGGTCATTTATATATCCAAAAGGAGTAATAGATGATGTCCTCATAAAGGTTGGTAAATTCTTTATTCCTACTTACTTTATTATTGTTGATTTTGAGGTAGACAAATAGGTACCAATCATCTTGAGGCATCTATTCTTGGCAACTGGAGGGATTTTGATTGATGTTAGAGAAGGCACGCTCAAAACGACGGTAGAAGATGAAGAGGTGGTATTTGATGTTTACAAAGCACCCATTGTAAATTCCTAATATAAAAATTTGTGTGTGATCAATGTTATTGAAGGAGACAAGTATGGGGTTGTTAGTCCACCAAAGACCTCTTTAGACTACCTGATTGAGTAGCCTAAGCTTCTACTGTCTAAGCCTAATAGGATGGAAATTGATGAGCTTGAAAAGTCTAAAGTTGAAAAATCTACTGCACTTGAGAATTCACATCCAAGGGGGGTAAAGAGAATAAGAAGATGGAGACCAAGTGTGATAAAGAGAAGAAAAGAAAGAGACTAAGTCATTAGTTGGGTCGTCCTGAGACACTAAATCAGGCGTCGTTTGGGAGGCAACCCAAGTTAAGTAGGTATGCTTTAATTTCAATTTTTAGTTTTTATTTCATGTAGTTTTGTTTTTGGTTGAGTCATAGGTTGATGGGAAGTCTGAGTAATAGAAAGCTGAGCTAAGGAGCATGGCAAAAACAGAATGTGGAGTCCCACAGACCTCCTTAATACAAAAGATACTACTAGCTAGGCCTAGAGGCCTCAGGGAGTATTTCTGTCTCTTAGTTTTAAATTCACTTTGGGGACAAAGTAGATTTTTAAGCGTGGAGTGGGGAATTCCAAATTTTGGCTCAATTAAAAAAATTTTATGTAGGATATTCGTGTTGGTGCTATTTTTTATTACATGATACAAGTGAGTTTGTTTGTAAAAGCATGGTGAAATAAGTGAATTACTACTTTTGGGACTCTTAGGCTCATTTTTGTGACGACTCTTGTACTTTTTGGGTTAAATTTGAATTCATGCTATTGTTTGGTTGGGAGTATATGATGATCCTATTGAGTTGAGCATGTGCCATATGTGTGTAAGGTTTTTTTTGTATATTCCTGTTGCATGTGATGTTTAGAAATTGCCCGGTATGTGTGTAAAAAGAAATAAAGAGTGAGTTTAGGAGATTATTTAGGCATTTCTTTGATAGCCTTGTTTTATACCTTTTATTTGTCCTACCTTTTGTGCATTATCCTATTTAACCCCCATTGAGCCTTTAGCCTTTTCTTTGGTAGCCTCATATGTATCCTAATCCCCTTTTTTAATAGACCATAATTTAATCCAAAAAGCTCCTAAGAGATAGAATGAAAAATTGATTTAGTAAGGTTTTGAGAAATTGAAGAAGAAAAAGGTCAAATTAATGTCCGTTGGTGTTTATATTTGATGTGTGGTGGTTGGGAGTGATATAAATGGTGTTATAAATATTCCCATGATCTTAGAGAATAAGAAAAATTAAATCTTGAAGGAATAAACAATACACCCACCATGTGTTTGTGAAAATGCTTAAAAGAGATGGGGAAAAATAAAAGAATGGGGTAGACAAAAATGGTGTAAATTCATTGTTGGAGATTGGTCTTAAATGTATAATGTAATGTATTAAAGCACTTAAAGAAGTTAGTCACTATTCCCAAATAGTTTATGCTCGTCCCTTAGCCTATATTACAACCCAAAAAAGTCCTAATTGATCCTAAGCTTTACATTCTGATATTAGTGGAGCATTACACTAAGGGAGAGCTTATGGTTCATTGTGTGTAACTTGTGAATTCCTTCTGAGGGTTAGCGTAATTTGACTTTTGTACCCATTGTGATAAATTGTATTATTGTGAGTGATTATGGATAACTCTCTTGTTATAAGGGGCACATGTTTGATGAATATGGGTGATTTGTATGATGTACTTGATTGAGTAATATGCATGAGTTTGCCACTAGGTGAGTAAATTCTTGAGGCTAGGATAATTTGGAGTAGTAATCATGATTTTTTGGTGTTGTAAATAACATGCGTAGCGTAGTAACTTGTATTCTATGTAGCCATTGTAGTACTATCTTAAGTGTCTTGTATTTAGTAGAAGTGTAGATTCTCCTTAGTTGATGATGATTATATTTAAGAGTTGTTTAAGGATGAACAAGTAAGTGTGGGGTGGTGATGTTGGGTGTATTTATGCATTCTAGTTTCACTATTCTAGTTGTTTTAGCCTTGTTTTGATGATGATTCTATGCTATATGGGTTGATAATGATAAAAATATTTATGAAAGTGTTAAATTATGTGTTTACAATGTTTACAAGTGTTTTCTAGCAAGTTGGTACTTCAAAGAGTCAATTAGAGTTCAATAGAGAAAACTAGTCTTTCTAGCTTGAGCTAGTTACTTGTCTAGTCTATCATGATGGACTCTATTTTTTTATATGTTCCTTATGATTTAAATGTATTATTATATGTGTAACAACTTAATAGTAGTGCACAAAGTTCAAGTGAGTCAAGGAAAGAGTTGAAAGTTGAAGTTAAAGATCATTGAAATCAACCTAGTCTAAGCTCTTGTTTTTGATTCATCGTGATGAATATTGTATGTTTGTACGTGTGGTGTTTTCTTGTAGGATCCTTTTTGAGCTTAATATGATGATATATGTCTGAGATAGAGGCTGTAAAATCATTGGAAAGATACCATAATACAAGGGATGAAAGGAGGAAGGACCAACACTTAACCAAAATTTGGGATGCAAATTCCAGTGAAGGCATGCGATAAGCGTGAGTCGCATGCTCTATTATTATGGAATAGAGGGTGCATCGCATGCTCCATTCCATAGGAATAGATGGTATGATGCATGGTCCACTCCACCCCCAGGCGTTTCATGCTAATTCAATTCCAACACGGACTTGGCTTACCCCTATACTATAAATACCTATTGTATCACATTTTTCATATCTTTGAACATATTTTGGAGAGAAAGGGGCTGCTACAACCTCATAATTGGGTTTTTATTATTTTAATTTAGTTCATTCATATTTTTAGTCATTAATTATAACCTTGTGATTACAATTATGACTATGCGTGGCTAAATGCCCTTTTCCGGGGTTGAAGCAAAGAACATAAGCACTATTGTTTTGAATTGAATTCTTATAGTTTTATTATCATTATTGGTTGTGTGTTCATCTTTAATTTAACTATTTTAAGGATTCGTGACCCTTAGAATACATCAATTGTCTACCTTTTGATCTCAGGAGAGAGAATATGGGATAGAACATAGATATGGACTAATTTTTTTATTCTTTTATGAAATAAGGAATTTGAATTAGTGTATAGGACAGGGATGTACTTAGATACCTTACTAGATTCACACATAAGAAGATAGCTTAAAGAACTTAAGTGGATTATTATATCCCCTCTCAACGATGGAGTTGTAAGGTTCAACTTAGGTAAAGGATTAGAGGTTGGGAAATCATAATCACGCAATTAACCCTATGAATCTACATCCAAGATAAGCAAGTTAACAAATGAAATTCAATGGCATCGTATGATTGTTCAAAGTGCTTTAACCCTGGGTTTTATCCTATTGATTGTTTCAAGATCTTTACATTACGTATTGTTTACTTTATTAGAAAAATTTCAAACTCTCTTTTTGGTTACGTTTGCACCAACTAAATCTAAATTGTGGACTAAAATTGAATTATTGCTGAATCAATTCTTTGTGGGATCAATACTTGGCTTCTTGAATGCCACTTTAATACTTGGTAGGACCATGTACACTTGCATGTGCGCTGTCAGCTCTTCCCAGAATAGTTAGTATTTGATAGTGAATAAGAAATCCTTGAATGCACTATTTTACTCAATTGGGTAAAACAATGGCTGAAATGGGTTTCGTGGTACTATACTGTCACTTTATTAGAAGAAGTAACCATTGATCAATTGATATAAGTTCCTATGTGTAGCAGATCTTGGAAAAGATCAAACGTTGACTATGTTTTAGTTATGTTTGGTTTGATATGTAAATGTTTCCACATAGGAGCAGGGTGGGATCTAATAACCACAACAAGGTGGTCGTTGGATCCTGCTACCTTCATTAAATTCGATAGATGGATACTGGGTGGGTTCTCAAGGACCAATTTCTTAATAGCACTAGTCGACTTACCATTGCTAGTGAAAGGATGCAGGACATCAAAGATTAGGTGCATCTGAGAATGAAGTACCTCTTGGTAAAATCCCAGAAATAAAAGGGTCACCAAGAGGTTAGTTGTAATCAAAGTTTGGTTAACTCCAATTTCAAATACCCACAACACAATTATTGATGCACTGCTAATAAACACCCCCTGTGAACCTCGCCCAAAACTTGATGGTTATGCCATCCTAAGCATGAAATAAAGTTGGAGTGATTTCACTTATAATTAGGAAAGTTCCAGGCATGGAAGTCCTTCTTTAAGAGAGAAAGTTCTTCACCGAGAACAATCCATGACTCTCTTAACCCAAGACAAGAGGTTAAAAGGCAGAGTCCATATAGTTACTCCCTAAAGAAGATAGTTTTTTAAAATTGTAAAATAGAGGTAGAAATTTGTAGACATTCCCCAAGGAGTAAAAATAGTTATTGACAAAATATAACAATTATGCAGGGAAAATAATAATAATAGACGAAGTGCCTTGCCTCCTTAAATTCAGCATTTGAACTCATTGGCTAATCCCTATAGGCTAGAGGGAGACCATGACTATATGAGCCATATGAACTAGCTCTTTCATGTCTGCAGAACTTTATGATGGAGGGTGTTCAATTTGAGTATTGAATTCTACCAACCCAGTGAGCACCCTTACTGTCTCTAGTAGATAGACTTAACAAGGAACCTTGCTCAGAGGAAGAAGGACATTAGTTTGAAGTCTTGAGTTTCTATCCCCTCTCTAGTGCTGCTTAAAAGGACCTAGTTCCCTACTACCGTGTCATGGTAATATCCGCCTTGAAATTATCTTCTTTCTTTATCTCCTAGTGGTTGTTTCCCATGGAGTAACCACGAGTCAGGATCAGGTGGGATATAGTATCTTTCCATTATTTGTCTATATTAATGGTATTGGATATTTTCATCTTATATAAATCCATCTCAAAATCAGTCATGCTAGTAGCTGCCTGCTGAAGGACAGACAACCCTATGAAGTTCTATTTGACTAGGTTTTTCAACAAAACTTTGCCTAATAGTAGAGGAGAAATAATGGATCTAATTCAATTTGAGAGGGATAAAGTGATTGGAAACACATTTCCCATCTTCCAATAAAATCGGAGAGACTTCCTAATAACACATTAAAAACTAGAAGCCCTTATGCTGCTAGTCCTTTCCTTGGGACAAGGTTTGAAACTACGCATACCCGTCATCTCTGTCAAACTCATATTTTTTATATAACTAATTCAATCAAAACTATAATTGATCTCTTTTACTTTTCTTTTCAGGAACGAGATGGGTTATTTCAATGTGAATAAAATAATGTTTCGTGAATTAGGTCACATATATAAAGAAGGAGTCTTTCGAGCAGGACTCCAGTAGTGTGGAACTCTCAAAGGCTATGTCTACACTTTTTGTGTTCTCTCAAAACTTTCTCATTACAAAAATGAGAATATTTTTTACATTATTACCTGTCTGCCATGGAATTTTCTATCAAAAGAGCACTACTAATAGAATAATAGTATAAAGGCCTTTTTTGAGGCCAGGTTTCTAGTTAGGGATTCTAATTTAAGTACTATCAGAAGTTGTTGATTATCTAAGTTGTAGTTCCTAGATTATCCTATGATCCAACCGAAGAAAAGTGAGTTGGATGAATTTATCGATAAATTAGTCATTTAGGAATAGATTTTCATGGGTAAATACTCGGTTAAGTCAGTATGAAGTGGTGTATGTTTGATTTTTCTAGTCCCGCCAGTAGGGAGTTTGAAAAGTCAGAAGTAGGTAGTAAAACCCACTTTCAAAGGCAAAAATTACTTATTGTAAGAGGACTTTTAAATACAAAAACCTCAATCAGGATGATTGCTCTTACGGCTACCAGCTTCGCATACCCATGGAAAATGTTTTTTTTTAAAAGTGGTACTCGTCATTTTCATTTCAAAATGGGTTATGTCTATCTGAGCTCCTAATCCTAGCTTTATAGTCTTATACAGTCATATAAACAATTTGGTCCCATATGACCTAGCATATTCAAATCAACAAATTTTCTGCACAAAATAGGGAAAGAGAATGAACTAGAACAAAGCAAATTTTATTCATTCCAGCACTAGAAAACTTTTCTTACATGGGAAACACATATAGACTTGCCATACAACACAACATTACAAAGGGAAGAATTAGTGATACATACACAATAAAGACACAATGCACGGGAGTATATCTCCATAAAAGAACAAGAACACCTTTAATGAATACACATTACAAAGCATCTATAAACACTTATTTAAACCTTCTAAAACTCTAAAGAGTCGACTGACTCTTAGTTGTTTCCGCCATGGATGTGGAAGGACATCTTAAATATAAGGTCCTCCCTTTCTTGGATGAGGGTCCTCTCCTCTTCTTCTAAAGTTCTTATTTGGTTTAGGATCTGTTGAATACGTTATTCCACTAGCTCTAGAAAAACAGCGGGCACGTGTTCTAAAAAGGCACGCAGAGTTTGCTGCTATTGGTGCTTTTCATTTTCAACATAAAGAGTTTTTTGATTTATTTGAAAAAGTCTTTCAGTTGTGATTGGATCCATCTCTCCCTTTGATTAGCCATATAGAGAAAGCAACTTCTATTTATAGACGTTGAAAGCCCTTTCTCTTTCTTATTATATTATTTATAACCCTATTTTTATTAGGTTGTATTGGTTCCATAAAATGGTTTAAACCTGGATTTTCATGAGTATGGAACCCCATCCACTAGAATTTAGTGCATTGAATAATTGTCCTTTCCTCGTACACATTTGACTACAAAAGGTCCCCTTTATTTTGAAGGGTACTACCACATGGCTTAATCCCGTATCACTCCTTAAGGAACAAGACACAATAATATAGCGCATGTTAGAGAAGAGAGTACCCCCTTTATTATAAGACAGGACCTCTAACATCCTTTATTAAGAGATAGAGCAACCATCACTCGACAGCTCAAAGCTGATCGGTACAACCCGTGTTCTTTCTTACTCGTCTTTCATAGGCCTATTTGTACCTAGATATATGATGGAAGTCCCCTCGGCCAATCACCACTCAACCGCTTAAAGCTAACTAGTACAACTCGCGTGCTTGCCTACTCGTCTTTCACAGGACTATTTGTACCCAACTATAATCTCTTCCCTTATAAAAGAAAAAAGGGCCTCTCGGCTAATCCTCAATCAACAGTAACTCTGTCCTTACAAAGTAAAGTATCTGCCTCTATCGCTTGATTGATCTAATTAGACACTTGCTCTTTCCTACTTTTGACAAAAGAATAAGAGCACAAGTTATCCCTAGTAGTATACTACAATATCTCTATATCTCTTAGAAAATGAGTTTGATAAAGAAATTTACAATAATCTTATTCAAAAATAAACATAGTATCTCATCCACCCTTAATAGAGAAAAACTTAGAAATCCTTAAAAATTATCTCAACCACCCTTAAGAGAGAAAAACTTAGAATCCGTACAAAATGAACATAAGAATCTAACCACACCGGAATGGATGGTACTAAGTCCTCTAGCCTATCATACATTTAGAGAACTTCCAGCTATCAAGGAAATGAAAAGCTATGTAAAGTTAAAGAAGAAAGGGTCACCGATTACTACAAAGAAATATCTTTATGGTTGTAAGTATTGAGAAATTTGTGAATAATTGTCATTGGTCATATTGCGCATATAGATCCTATCATCTCGATATTGGGAAATTATCTATTGCTGTAAAATGTGATAGGCCGTGTAATAGATTTCTGGGGTCAGTCTTGATCCTTGACAAAAAAGAATATAGTACATCTAATCATACTGTTATTAATTCATTTTGGGAAAATTTATATTGGGATATAGATCATAAAAGAGAAAATAAAGAAGAAAAAGCTACATATAATAATAATAATAATAATGTTATGAAATTATTGTATGATTATAAGAGGAATAAAGATATCATTAATAATATAATTGACATCTCAGACAAAGAATTACTTAAGTTACATAAGAAGATTGAAGTTATAACTAGTCAATTTGATGAATGTAGTATATTTAATGAAATTCCTAACTTAATCAAACTATTGATAAGAAAGGATCTTATAAATGCTAAATCTTATTTATACAAATATCTTCCTTAAGATATTTATAATAGTACTATTAATTAGTTTGGTCATTATACACTAGAGGCTATCATAATATATGTCTTAGGGTTGTTGTACAACTGTACTCAAGACACCTCAGTTGTGAAGGTATCTACATTGTTAGACAAGTTAGATAGCACAGTACAAATATAGGCCAATATAATCAATGAGAAAAATATGGTTAGTAGTACAACAATAAGTAGTCAAGTTGATATCAAAGGTATTGCTCGAGTTCATGATTATAAGAAAGTTGATCAAAATTGAGACACATTCAGCAGACGATAATAAACCAGTAGTGAAAGAGAAAGAAAAGGGTGTAATACCCCATCTCTAAAAGTTTTCTATCCATCATATGACTCATCCCTTAATTCGTATGCACAACATATGAGTCGTACGTTGATATCGTACCTAAGGCAGTGCATGATGGGTGACAATATGTTAAGGGTATGACTCAATTCCTAGAAGTCGTCAAGAAGTGTACGGTTTGTATAAAGCCAAATTGTAAGTTAAATAGTGTAGGCTCCTTGATATTTTGTCTAAGATACGAGTGAAGGGCTACTAGTCATAGAAGTATGATACGAGTCATAAGTGTCATTCTTAAGTGGATCAGTGAATGATCTCTTAGATTTTGTCCATCGTACGAGTCATAATGCCTAGCAGTACCCTCATCATATGAGTCATATGATTGACTCGTATGGACTGGCAAGGAAATTTTGAAAAGTTAAGTTAAGGGCATTTTTCTCTTTTACCCCTAGTAACTCCCAACCTCTGACCCTATACTAAGGAGAGGCATTACTTTTCCCCTTTTTTCATTGATTAAACAACACAAAATCTCTTATTCCATTATCAAAAACAAGATTTGGGTTTCTTCTCAAGTTCATATCCTAAGTCTCAAAGGTGAAGTTTACTTCACCAAGCCAAGAACTTTAAGGTATGTTTGATACATGAACAAAGATATTCTTTCATCCCTGTTCCCAAAGCATGTTTTAAAGTTAAAGTTATATGATTTACAATTAGGATTCATACCCAAAGTATCTTGTCTTGAGTTTACAAAATTATCATGTGATTGAAGTATTAAAGTACATACATGCTCTCATCTATTTATGTTTTGATTTGAAGACTCATTATTATGATTTGAATATCATGAGTTTGATTTGAAACACTGATTAAAGATTTCTAACTGAGTTTTAAGCATGATATAAGTTATATGAAAGAAAGTATGAGATTTAATGCTTAAGTATAAGCACTAAGTTTATAAGAAATTTTTATATTTTGGTTCAATAACGGGACTTAAAATCCCCAATTGTTCATCTTGATTTTGATTTAAAGTAAAGAGAAGCATAATTAGTTTATAGAATACAAACTCTTATGCTATTTTAAGGTGAATTTATTAAGTATGAGCACATATATGTATATACTTTGGGAGTAGTAATTAGCACCAAGAAGGAAATTCGGATGAGTGTATCCTAAATTCCTTGAAACTACGAGCCAATGTAGGTTAAGCTTTTTCTCAATATGGATGAAGTTAAGAATGATGATCACTAAGTTAAGGTGCTATTTCAATGGAAAGGGTAGGACGACTTTCCCCAATATGGGTAAGACGTTGGACTCCATGGTAGCTCACATGGTTTATATCGGTTAGAAGAACTCCCATAAGTAATGTTCAAAGTAAAGATTTTAAGAAACTAAGCATTATGGCTCACTAAGTTATTATTATGCTTCATTATTTAAGATTTATGATCTTATGGTCTTAAGTTTTACTCATGTCCAAGGTGAGTCATATACGTTTATCATGCATCATTTGAAAACTTGTATACTTATTCAGTTATTGTTTTACTTTTGCATTCACCCCCACATGGTTAGTACTTTCCAGAAGTACTGATCCACATACATGTCTGTGTGCTATATTGTCTTATAATGTATGTTTTGGTTCCCGTTTACAGCAACACAATTGACTTAGGCATCATTACTTTCTTGCCTACTTTTGGTGAGTCCTTATAGTTCAGGGGCCCAATATATCAGATTTACTTTATGGATGATAGTTCTTAGCCATTTTATTTCACTTTTATGTTCAGGTTAGCTAGGGTCTATCTCAGTGGCTTTCTAGTCATTAATAGAGGCTTGTCTGATAGTGAATGTTTAAGTTTAAGTTCAATAAGTTTGTGCAAAGATTTCCATGTTATAGATTCACTTTAAGTTATGAGGTTTCTTATATTTACTTTTCTTCACATGATATTCATCTTAATTATGTGAGTTCCGAACTGAAAATATATCATGGGTTAGCTTGGGGCTATTCATAGACCTAAGCACCGTGTGATGTCTAGAGGGTACTTTCAGGGTATTACAAACTTGGTATTAGAGCTTAAGGTTTTGAAGAGCCCTAGGGAGTCAGATAAGCCGCATTACATAGAGTCTTGATCATGAGTGTGAAGCGTGCCACATTCATGAGCAAAAGGCTATGGACTGAGTTACTAATCATCAATTCTTTCATGATTTATCTTGCTTATAGTTTTTTGTATCTGCCTTAACTAATGCTTTTACATGACAAAATATGCCACATTGTCGATCCAACGCATGCATAAATGATGATCAACTACCCCTACGAGCTGACCCTCAGAATAAAATGTGTCTCATGTTGAGTTTTAGGCTATTTTTCAAGAATTGGCCCAAGCTGTGACCGCCAATATTCAGGGGAACTAGTACGCATCGATCCTACTTTAGGATAATAATAATTTAGATGCAGCCCAGATTTAGTACTTTGTGAGGAAGAATCTGCCTGAGTTCCATGGGTCAAATATGTATGAGGACCCACAACTCTTTATTGATGAGGTGAGAAAGATAACTCAGATTATGCATATTACTAAAGAAGAGAGTGTAGAGTTGGCATCCTATAGGTTGAAGGATATTTCTTATGATTGGGTTATGATGTGGAAGGATGGTAGGGGTGAGAATGCAGCTCCAGTGAGTTTGCAGGTATTCCAGAAAGCTTTTCTGGATAGGTTTTTTCCACATGAGATGAGGCAGGCTAAGGTAGAGGAGTTTATCAGCCTGAGTCAGGGCTCTATGATAATGACAGAGTACTTCCTTAAGTTCACTCAGTTATTTAACTATGCTCCTGAGTTGTTACATAATTTTAGAGCTCGTATGAGAAAGTTTGTTACTAGGTGTCCGATTTGGTAGTCAAGGAGTGTAGGACTACCATGCTATTTGGAGATATGGATATTGCTAGGTTGATGACTCCTGCTCAACAGATTGAGGTAGAGAAGTTAAAGGAAAGAGAGAAGAGGAATAAAAGAGCTAGGACTAGGCAATTTGAGTTTAGTTCGCCATGATTAGGAGGGGGAAGCCATTCATAGATTCAGGGTCATTCATCAGTACCTTTGCCATCTTTATCTAGTTTCCCTATACCCAAAACCAGGCAGGACCAGCGGGGCAGAACTTTGAATTCTAGATCTCAGAATAGTGTAGTTGGGAGTCCTAATTTCCCAACATATGCAAAGTGTGAAAGAACCCATCTCGATAACTGTTTGATGGGCAAAGAAGGTTGTTATGGTTGTGGTAAATGGGCCGCAAAATGAAGGAGTACCCATATTCTAAGAAGGGAAGTAGAGATACTCATCCCTAAACTCAGGCTACTAGTGCAGTGCCTCAGATAGGCCACCCAGCTCCTCTCTAGGGTGCATCTTCTAGTACCGATGGTGGTTAATGCCAGCATTAGTTTTATGCTTTTCCATCCCAGCAGGAGTAGTAGATTTTACCAGATGTAGTCACTGGTATACTTCGTGCCTTTCATCTTCATGTTTATTTTTTGTTAGACCCAGGATTGAATTTCTCTTATGTAACTCTTTTGGCTGCTGTAAATTTTGGGGTAGGTCCTAAAAATCTCTCTAAGCCCTTCTTAGTCTCCACCCCAATGGGTGAGTTAGTTGTTTCCAAATGAGTCTATAGGGAATGTCCTATTAAATTACTCCATAAGATCACACTAACGGATTGGCTCTATTCATGCTACGCATCGATAGATAGCCGCACCCGTGTGGTAAAGTTTTAGTTTCCTAAGGAAGTAGTTTGCAAGTGGGTGATTAGTTCTGTATCTCCTAAATTTTGTTGTCTCTTACCTTAAGGACCGAAATTTAATATCAAAAGGGTGAATTTACCATTTAGTTTGAGTCAAAGATACTAAGTCTAAAGTCTCGAAAGTTCAGTCAGTACAAGTAGTAAATGAGTTTTTAGAGGTTTTTCTCAAAGATCTTCTAAGGATACCTCCAGATAGAGAAATAGAGTTCAGTATTGATCTTCTTCCTGACACTCAGCCCATCTCCATCCCTCCTTACCATATGGCTCTGGCTGAACTTAAGGAGTTAAAGGAGCATCTTAAAGATCTCTTATATAAGGGTTTTATTAGACCCAGTGTTTCTCCGTGCGGTGCTTAGGTCCTTTTCGTGCACAATAAAGATGGTATCCATAGAATATATATATATTATAGACAGATAAACAAGGTCACCATCAAGGATAAGTATCCCATTCTTAGAATTGATGATCTGTTTGATCAGATTAAGGGTGCCGAATAGTTCTCTAAGATTAACCTTAGATCGGGTGTAATACCCCGTATTCCCCTAGCATAATCTAAGTCCCAATACATGAGTATTCATATGTAAAATTTTTGAAACACTCATTATTTTTCAGTTTAGAGCCTGCCATTGCATAAAAAATTGAACTAGCTTTCCAACGATATAAAATTCCCCTAAATCCGATAATCGTGAAAGAAGTTATGGAAATTTAAAGTTTCAATTGTTAAACACCATTATTTTAACCTGTAGTGCATCGATTAGGCAACCCAAATAACAATTGTCGATTTTTAGTGTGGCTCCGTGATCATGCCGCATTGCGGAGCAGGCTAATTTCCCCTTTGGCAATTTCCAATGGGCTTCCGCGATGTTGGCGCATTGCGGAGGTGGTCAAATTGGCATTTCAAAGTCTTACCGCAATAGCTCCGTGTTGTGGTGTTTGTTCAGATCCCAATTGTCCCTTTTCCAGTGGCTTGACGTGATAGTGGCACGTCGCGCCAAGGCCAAAAATTAGGATCTTCAGTTTTCAACTTCCATTTTTAAATTCGTTCAGGTGCATTTGGGTCTTTTTCCATGGCCCTAGTTAACCTAAAACACAATATTTAACCCTTAAACACCCTAAGTAGTCATTATTATTTCAATTCCTCTCACAATCAAAGATCACCTTTTCAAGAACAAGAACCCTAGCTCTCAAATTCAAGGCCAATCCACAAGAACTCACCCAGGACTTCAAGAAATTCACTATCCCAGGTATGTTAGATTTTCATCCATGGAGTCCAAGCAACCCTTTAAAATTATTAAATTGTGATCTTTTCAAGTAATTATGTTTTAAATTGTGATTTCACCCATGAATCTCCATGAACTATGATTTTATACCATATTACCATGAAATTATTGTTATTATTCAACCCTTCATGTTTTAATATTATTATTTATTGAATAAAACAATGATTTAACTCCATTATGTCGTATTCATGCTATTTCTATATGATTTAGGACATTCCTATGATTGATTTGGAACCATGAACTACAAGTGTTTAATAAAATGCCGACAAGAGTGATTGATTTAATAAAAACCTTTATGCTTTGTCCCCTAAGCTTTAGTGTCTTTTCAGTATTGTTGTTTTGTGTCCTAGGGGTATTGAATACCCAAAAACCATAGCTGTTTATTTAGTCTAGTCCCAGTACATTATAGAATAGTCTTCAGATTATACTATGAGCATTATCATAATAGTAAGATATTATTAATTAAATTCAGAATAGTCTAGTATCTCAGTGTCTTTCAGTGGGGAGTAGGATTTACAACCGAGTGAGTGCAGGGATAGCGGCTTCCCCGTCAGATAGGCAGAGTCATTAGTAGCAGTCCCTATACTCTAGAACTATATAACTAGCATAGGATATGAGTAGTCACCCGTCAGATTAGGCTTGAATATCTCGCAGAGATCACCCGTCAGTTCAATCTTGACACCCTTAGTCCTTTGGACATTATATCAGTTTAGTAGATCCACACAGTTAACGGTAGTACTCATGGCATGGTATTAACACCCATCCAAATAGGGTTACAGGTTAGACCACAACTAGCTCAGATTGGGGCATGTCGGTTAGATGATACCTCCCACAGTCTCAGGTTTAGTCTCAGTTATAGTACCAAACAGTTATTCAGTTTAGTGTTGTTTGACCAAAGCATTCATATACCAGTTATTTCAGTATTTCAATTTACAAGTTTTACTCGGTCCATGTTATATGCTTGGTCATGCATCCTTAGTGCCTACAGCTTTTCATGTATTTACAGTATTTACAGACTCTCATGCTTATGCAATATTTATACGCTTTACATATCTCTAGTATCTATAGATTTCATGTCCTATACTCAGTACTCCATGCTTTACATGTATAATCAGATAGCTTATTACTCCTATTCATGAAACTTTGCATATCATCCTACCTCATTTAGCATACTAGTATATTCAAAGTACTGATCGCATACCTTTCTTTGTGCTATGATGTATCATATCATAGGTGCTGACGCTTAGTTCTCGGATCGCCCTTAGTCCCTCAAATTATCAGCAGTATAGTAGTAGTAGTGAGTCCTCATCATCCAAGGACAGATTATATTACTTTATGTCTTTATCTCAGTAGTTAGTAGAGTTAGTTGAGACCTATCCCACAACTCTTAGTCAGTCAGTCTTAGAGGATTTTTAGATATTTGAGACAGTTATTCAGTAGTCAGATTTCCAGTTGGCATGTTAGTTCCTCAGTATTTTTGTCCTATGCAGATAGTTATTTTCAATAGATTTATATTCCTGTATTGAATTCAGTTATTCAAACCTTATGACAATGTCAGTATTTTTTCGTATTTATGATATTATTATTTAGTGCTCACAACAGGTACCAGCTCATGGGTTAGCTTGTGGTCCCTCAAGACCATAAGCACCGTATGACGAATAGGGGGTATTCCTGGGTTGTTATATCGGCATACCATCAGTTAAAAGTTAAGAAACAAGACATTTCAAAAACATCTTTTCGAATAAGGTATGACCATTTTAATTTTGTGGTTATATCGTTTGGACTAATAAATGCTCCTGCAGCCTTTATGGATTTGATAAACAGGTTCTTCAAGTAGTATTTAGATATATTTTTCATTCTCTTCATAGATGACATACTGGTGTATACTAGGAGTGAGGAAGAGCATGTAGACCATTTGAGAATTGTACTGCAGACCCTTAAGGAGCGTAAATTGTATGCAAAGTTTGGTAAATATGAGTTTTGGCTAGAATATGTTACCTTATTGGGGTATATTATCTTAGGGGCTGGTATTCATGTAGATCCTTAAAAGCTGATGCAGTTAAGAACTAGCCTAGACCCATTACTCCACCTGATATCAAAAGCTTTTTAGGTTTGGCTGGGTACTACAGAAGATTTATTGAAGGGTTCTCCTCTATATCCATGCCATTGATTAAGTTTACCCAAAATAAAGTAAAGTTTATGTGGTCTGATAAGTGTGAAAAGATTTTCCAAGATTTAAAAGGTAGATTAACTTCAGCTCTGGTATTAGCCTTGTCGAAAGGGTTAGATGGATTTGCGGTATATCATGATGCTTCTAGAGTTCGGTTAGATTGTGTGTTGATGCAAACTGGGAAGCTAATAGTATATGCTTCCAGGAAACTCAAGTATCACAAAAAAAATTACCCGAAAGACGACTTTGAGCTAAGTATCGTGGATTTTGCTTTGAAAATTTGAGGAAATACCTCTATGGTGTGTATGTTGATGTTTTCACCGATCATAAGAGTCTTTGGTATGTATTTACTCAGTGAGAGTTGAATATTTATCAGAGAAAGTGGTTGGAGTTATTGAAGGACTATGACATGAGTGTGCTCTATCATCTGGGTAAGGCCAATGTGGTAGCTAACGCACAGAGCAGGTTGTCCATGGGTAGTGTGGCTTATGTGAAATAAGAAGGGCGAGAATTAGCCAAAGAGGTGCACAGATTATCCCGTTTGGGAGTTTTTTTTATCGACACTGATAATGGGAGAGTAGTAGTTCAGAATGGTTCAGAATAATTATTTGTAGTAGAAGTGAATGAGAAGCAGTGAAATGATCCAATACTTATCCAGACAATGGAAGTAGTCCAGCAAAAAAAAGTTGAATTTTTCTCCCAAGGGGGAGATGTTGTACTTCGAGATCAGGGTATACTTTATGTCCCAAATGTTGATGGTTTGCGGGGAATGATGTTAGCTGAGGCTCATGGCTCTATTTATTCCAATCATTAGAGTGCTACTAAGATGTATCGAGATCTATGAGAAATTAATTGGTGGAATGGTATTAAGAGGGACATAGTAGATTTTATGGCAAAATATCCAAATTTTCAGCAAGTGAAGGTTGAACACCAGAGACTGGGAGGTATGATGCAAGAGATTTATATCCCTACTTAAAAGTGGGAAGTAGTGAATATGGATTTCATCATAGGGTTTCCTTGTACATGAAGTCGGCATGATTCAATTTGGGTTATAGTATACTGAATGACTAAGTCAGCTTATTTCCTTCCTGTCAAGACTTTAGATACGATGAAGGATTATGCCCGAATGTATATCCGTGAGTTAGTAAGGCTTCATGGGATAACTTTATCCATTATTTTAGACAGAGGCACGCAGTTCACTTCACAGTTTTGGTAAACCTTTTAGAAGAGCCTTGGTACAAAGGCTACTCTTAGCACAACTTTTCATCCATAAATCGATAGTCAGGCTAAGCGTACTATTTAGAATTAGAGAACATGTTGAGGGCATGTGTTTTAGATTTTAAAGGAAGTTGGTATGACCACTTACCATTGATTGAGTTCTCTTATAATAATAGTTACCATGCTATTATTCAGATGGCTCTATTGGAAGGATTGTATGAACGTAGGTGTAGATCACCCATGGGATGGTTTGAGGTTGGAGAAATGGTATTGATTGGGCTAGATTCTATTTTTGAAGCTATGAATAAGGTTCAGTTGATTCATGAAAGGTTGAATACTACTCAGAGTCATCAGACGTTGTATATGGATGTAAGAAGAAGAGATCGAGTTTGAAATGGGTGATTAGGTATCCTTACAGGTTCGCCTATGAGGGAATAATGAGATTTAGAAAGAAAGGGAAGTTGAGTCTGTAATTTGTTGGTCCGTATGAAAGAGTAAAGTGTGTAGGAGAGGTTTTCTATGAATTGAATCTTCCATCATAGTTAGTTGCATTTTATGCAGTGTTTCATCTTTTGATGCTCAAAAATTGCATTGGAAATCCGTCCTTAATAGTTCCCCTAGAGGGTATTGGGTTCAAGGATAACTTGACTTATTAGGAGATTTCGGTGGAGATACTGGATAGTCAAGTTCAAAGGCAAAGAAATAAAGAAGTAGCATCCCTGAAAGTCCTTTGGAGAGACCAATCAATTGAAGGGGCCACTCGGGAAGTGGAAGTAGACATAATGGCCAAGTATCCGCATCTCTTTTCTTGTGACTCAGTTCCTACCGAAGGTAATAGTTATTTTCAGCCAAGACACTCTCTTTTAAGCATGAAATTGTATTATAAGTTATATGAAAGGAAGTATGAGATTTAAGGCTTAAGTATAAGCACTAAGTTTACAAGAAAGTTTCATATTTTGATTCAATGACAAGACTTGAAATCCACAATTGTTCATCTTGATTTTGATTTAAAGTAAAGAGAAGCATAATTGGTTTCTAGTATACAAACCCTTATGCTATTTTAAGGTGGATATCTTAAGTATGAGCACATATATGTATATACTTTGGGAGTAGTATTTAGCACCGAGAAGGAAATGCGGATGAACATATCCTAAATTTCCAAAAACTACGAGGCAATGTAGGTTAATCTTTTTTTACAATATGGATGAAGTTAAGAATGGTGATCACTAAGTTAAGGTTCTATTCTGATGGCAAGGGTAGGACAACTCTCCCCAACGTGGGTAAGACGTTGGACTCCATGGTAGCTCATATTATTTATGTCGGTTAGAAGAATCTCCCATAAGTAAGGTTAAAAGTAAAGATTTTAAGAAACTAAGTGTTATGGATCACTAAGTTATTTTTATGCTTCATTATTTAAGATTTATGATATTGCAGTCTTAAACTTTACTCATGTCCAAGGTGAGCCATTTACATTTAGCTTGTATCCTTTGAAAGCTTGTATACTTATTCAGTTATTGTTTTACTTATCAGAAGTATTGATCCACATACATGTATATGTGCTACATTGTCTTATAATGTAGGTTTTGGTGCCCTTTTGCAGCAACACCATTGACTTCGGTAAAATTAATTGCATCCCTACTTGTGGTGAGTTCTCATAGTTCGGGGGACCGGTCTATTAGATTTCCTTTAAGGATGATAGTTCATAGCCATTTGATTTTAGTTTTATGTTCGGGTCAGTTGGGGTCTATCCCAGTGGCTCTCTAGTCATTAGTAGAGGCTTGTCTGACAGTGAATTTTTAAGTTTAAGTTCAAGAAGTTTGTGCAAAGATTTCCAAGTTATAGATTCACTTTAAGTTTTGAGATTTTTTATATTTAGTTTTCTTCACATGATAGTCATCCTAATTGCGTGAGTTCTGAACTGAAAAGCTATCATGGGTTAGCTTAGGGCTACTTAATCTTCTAATGGTTTGCAAGACTTTAAATTGGGAACACGTATCAGAAAAAAAGGTCCATTTGACACAGTTAAAGGAAAGCCTTTTCTGTTATCAGATATGGTAGGCAGTTACTTAAGTAGTCTTTCCTTAGATAAATATAATTCTATGGGTCTTAAATCATTAAATAAGTTTAGTCTTATACCATCCCGTAACCTAAGAAATTTCTATATAGAATTCCATTAATATTGGTATAAAGACATGTAAAACATATTGAATGGGATTCAGAGACAAGGATTTCAGATAAATTTGAATATTTTGGATTTTATTAAGAATCATCGTGGTACTTTAGAAAGAGTAGGTCTTCTTTTGCCAGGTATACAGGCACACGTGAATCTGAAAAAAGCCTACCATCTTCTGAGGAAATCTTATTTCCTGAATAAGGATATAAAGAACATTTGTAGCCTTAGTGATCTCTTTAAGGAATTAGCAAATAGGGTGCGTAAAGATAGGTATGAAGATTTCATAATCAGGCTAGTGTCCGCATACGAGAGTTATATCTTTTATCTGCCTGCCTTTATAGACTTTCATGGAAGAATCTACTGTAGTGGTATCTTGCATTTTGAAGCGCATGATTTAGGAAGAAGTTTCATTGTATTTTTCAACAATCTTCAAGATAGAATCAAACAGTTAGCTAAGGGCATAGTAGCCACATGACAACACCTAAGCACACACGTAAGTGTACATGGTCTACCAAGTAGTAAAGTGGCCTTCAAGAAAACTGAATATCGATCCCACCGGGACTTGTATTAAAAAACTATCCAATTTTAGTTTAACAATTGAGAAAAGGTAACCAAGAAGGTTTTAGAATTTTAAACTAAAACAAAAACTAAACTAATGCAGAAAAGTAATGACTTAGGACAATCAATGGATAGAAGCCTAGGGTAAGGCTTACGAACAATCATACTACGTTATTGAACTTCATTCGTTAAATCGCTTATCTTGGTTGTCGACTCATAGGGTTAATCATATGATCATTGTCTCCCGATCTCTAATCGTTTACCTAAGTTGGACATTACAACTATATCATTGAGAGGGAATAAAATAATCCAATTAAGTGGATTAAGCTATCATCCTACATGTGAATCAAGTAAGGCATCTAAGTACATCCCTGTCCTAGACACTAATTCAAATTTCTTATTTCATAAAAGAATAAGAATCATACTTTGTTTATCCCCATGTTCTATCTTCCTATACCCCTTTCAAGGTCACAAGGTTGACAATTGATGTATTCTAAGGGTAGCTAATCCTTAAAATAGTTTTGAAAAAAAATAACCAAACAACCATAATGATAAGCAAATCAACAAACTTAATTCAAATCAAAAGTAATCATGATCTTGGCCTCAACCCCGTAAAGGGAGTTTTTCCTTTAACGAAAATATTCATCATCCAATTTCTTGGATTGATGTTGTAAACTATGAAAGAAACTAGAGTTAAGATAATAAAACCCTAAAGAATGTGTAGAGTAGCCTCCAATTCTCCAAAGATGTAAAAAAGTGTCCAAAAATGTGTACAAGGTGTGTAATATAGTTATCCAACCCTTAGTCATGTAAAAGTTGGATTTAAAGTTGAAATTGAACCTGGGAGTAGAAGGGGCACCACCCTAGGTAAAGCGTCGCTCTGGAGGGGGTGTCGCGGGCTCTATATCCCTGCTCTGGCCAGGGAGACGTGGTATTATAGCCATGACTCAATATTTTGGGTGAGTTATGAATCTATTGGTGTGTCGTATGTACCTCGAAGCCTTTCCACAATCCATCACTCTCCCAAGACATTTCAGGTGTCCAAATTTGTGTCAAGTTGCATATTGTTCTTCCGTGATCCATTCCAAGACTTTTTGAGCTTTTTACACTTCATTTGAAGATCTTATATCCTTAATATATCATAATAATCGATTCAAAAATAATCCTATATCATTAAACACAATAATTTAGAGCTCAAAATAACACAACATCGAAGATGGTGAACTAGAAACACGAGCTAAGCATAGGCTTCATTCACTTTGATCTTAAGCTTATTGTTTTGACTCTTTGTCTTGATCCAATTGACCTTTGAGAGTTATAAATAAGTTTTTTTACATATAAATACACAATAATAACCTTAGTAACTCATTAAACACGTTAGAACCCAACACGATGGACTAGACAAGCACCTAGCTCAAGCTAGTAACACTAGTTTCCGCGATTGAACTCTAAATGATCCATTTAAATCCAAACTTGTTTGAAAACACCTTTAAACATTGTAATTACACACTTTAACACTTATATGATTATTTATATCATTATCACACATAAAGAACATGAATTAACCTCAAAACAAGGATAAGTAAGCTAGAATAGTAACACTAGAATCCATACATACACCTAACATCACCACCCCACACTTAAAGCCTTGTTTGTCCTCGAACAACTCTTAACTCTAAGCATCATAAGATAAGGAGACTCTACACTTCTACTACATGCAATACACTACATGCAATACACTAAAGCTAACACTATAATGATTACGTAGAATGCAAGTTTCTTTACTAAGCATGTTATAAACAAAATTGAAAGCTCATGAACACTACTCCAAAACTTCCTAGCCTCAAGAATTGACTCACCTAGTTGGAAAACTCATACTTATCATTCAATCAAGGAAATCATACAAATTACCCACATTCATCAAACATGCGCCCTCACAATAACAGAGTTACCTATAATCTCGTACAATTAAGCAATTTATAACTTGATGGATACAAGAATCAAATTACGCTCACTCTCACAAGGAATTCATAAGTTACACACAATGATCCATAGGATTTCCCTTAGTGCAATGCTCCACTAATATAAGAATGTCAAGTATAGGATTAATTAGGTCTTTTCTGGATTATAATGTAGGCTAAGGGACGGGTAGGAACTATTTTAGCCAAGAATAGTGACTATCTTCCCTATTCTCTTTAATACATCACTTTTTGCACTTAAGCCCACTCTTCAACAACCAATTTACACCACTTTTATCTACCCATATCTTTTGTTTTGCCTCATCTCTTTTAAGCATTTTCACAAACACATAGTGGAAGTATTGTTTATTACTACATGAATCAATTTTTTTCTTTTTCTTTTTATTTTTCACAACCATCATAATATTACTACCATAATGTCTATTACGCCCATCCACCACACATCAACACCAATAACTATTACCTAGGGGCATCAAATTCACCATTTCCCTCTTAAATTTCAAACTCCTTTCTAAATCAATTTTATACTAAAGCACTTATGAGTTTTTGGATGAAATTAAGGTCTATAAAAGAAGGAATTAGGATAATATAAGGTTAACCAAGAAAAGCTAATGGATCAATAAGGTTAACTAGGATAATGCACAAGGGTAAGTAAAAAGAAGGTATAAAATATGGTTATCAAAGAAATGCCTAAATCATCTCCTAAACTCATATTCTTTATTTTGCTTTGCACACACACCGGGCAAGTTCTAGACATCACATACAACAAGGAATATACAAAAACTCACATCACACATGACACATGCTCAACTCACATAGGATCATCATAGACTCTCAACCAAACAATAGAATGAATTCAAAATTAAGCGAACAAGTACAAGAGTCATAAACATGAGCCTAAGAGTTACAAAAATAGCAATTCACTCATTCAATATGCTTTTATCAAACAAAACAGTTGCACCATACAATAAAAAATAGCACCAACAAGAATTTCTTACATAATTTTTTTAAAATTGAGCCAAAATTTAGGAATTTTCCTACCCCACACGTAAAAATCTACTTTGTTCCCAAAGTGAGATTTTATATTAAGAGATAAAAATACTACATGAAGTAAAAACTAAAAACTAAAAAGAAAACATACCTTAGCTTGGGTTGCCTCCCAAGAAACGCCTAATTTAGTGTTGTCGCATGACCCACATTAACTTTCCTCCACCTCGAGGATATAAGCTTCAACCCCAACTTTGCATCCATCTTTATGCCTCGCTCATAGGGTGGTGGTACAAATACTAAGAAACTGAGTAATGGATGGTGCATGGTAAACCACTCAGCCTTAAAGTGAGGTGTTTTTTTATGTTGCTTATTTGGTGTAAAATCAAGAATATAAGATTCTTATTCCTCATCTTCACACTCTTCTACTACTTTAGATGATTCCACAGACAAGACACCATCTAAATATAATGTAGAAAAGTACTTCGAGTGAGCACCAACCAATCCCATTTCCAAATTTACATTATCTTCAACACCTTCACTTATATTTACCTTTTCAATTTTAGTCTCAAAAGAAAGATAATAATCAAGTGGTTGTGATTCTTGTGTTTGCTCCACAAATTGGCTAATATACTCCTCATATTTTTCTTTGCTTAGCATTTGTATACATGATGGAGGTGGTATCTCCTCAACCTATTCAACAATTTTAGTTTTCGAGTACTCAGACTTCTTCAAATTATAACAACTTCATCGTCAACTGATTGGAAAGTCAACTCTACATCTACCTCCAGCTGATTATACAACTGATTTGTATTCACCTATTGGTTCTTCATATCTTCCACAACTATGCTTGAGATGCTAAAAGTTGTTTCAGCATCTCTTCTAAGTTGTTAGTTTGAGTTATGGCCTGCATGTTTGGTTGTTGTTGCTGAAACTGTTGTTGCTGGTTGTTCCATGATTGAATTTGTGGTTAAGTCTGAAACCTTTGATTGTAGGTGTTCACATAATATTGCCTTTGATCATAGCTCACAAACAACTCTAAATTGGGATTAACATCACACATAGCTGCAGAATGACCACCGTTGCCACAAATCATACACCACTTTACGGTCTACTTCACAGATAGAAAAGTATCTACCACATCATATGAAGGGCCTGTCCACGCCTTTTCTTTAAAATCTAGACAAACTTCCTCTTGATGGGGACCCCTACAAAAATAACAAAAATCTTCATCACTTGAAAACCATCTATCCAAGGCTGCCATGTTAAGAAGTGTGATAACAGGAAGTAAAAGGAAATAAAAAGAAAAAACTAATAAATTATGTACAAGTCAATATATTTAAACTAAGAACAAAATAATTGTCTAATTACAAATCCCCAGAAATAGTTCCAAAAACTTGACAGCGCACATGCAAGTGTACATGGTCTACCAAGTAGTAAAGTGGCCTTCAAGAAAGCCGAATATCGATCCTACAGGGGCATGTATTAAACAACTACCCAATTCTAATTTAACGATTGAGAAAAAGAAACCAAGAAGGTTTTAGAATTGTAAACTAAAAATAAACTAAACTAATGTGGAAAAGAAATGACTTAGGACAATCAATGTATTGAAGCCCAGGGTTAAGGCTTATGAACAATCATACTACATTATTGAACTTCATTCATTAAATCGCTTATCTTGGTTGTTGATTCGTAGGGTTGATTCCACAATCACAATTTCCCTACCTCTAATTATTTACCTAAGTTGGACATTACAATTACATCGTTGAGCGGGGATGTAATAATCTAATTAAGTGTAATAAGATATCATCCTACGTGTGAATTAAGTAAGGCATCTAAGTACATCCCTATCTTTCAAGCATGTCCGAACAATTATATCTTTCTTTTACCTCAAAATCATGGAACTATCCACACTTACCAGTTACCCTATAATTACTACCTTATCTTCATAATTACTCTCTACAACTATCACTAGAATACGAAAACAATAATGATCCAATACAAATTCATAGTGGGATTTAAAACATGAATTCTCAGGTGTCAAATATATTCACAACAAAATGGACTTTTGTGAAAATTAATAAGCCTGTTTCTTGGTTTAGAAAATAAGCAGCTAAACATTAGGCCATCGGTAGCTTAATCATTATTTAATGTTTGATACAAATTTTCTTACCTGACAAGCGCCGCAACAGCTTCTTAAAATTTTTCTCCCCCTTTCTTTTAGTCTTTAGGCATTGTTCAAAAGGGTTAAACCCTATTAACTGAAAGTCACATGATATGGGATAGTAAAAGGATTTTTGGTTTTGACCCATTAAATCACTAATTAAACTTATTATCTAAAATACCCAAAACTTTAATAAATTCAAAATTTATTCAAAAACACATAGAAATACATAAAATATGTAAATTGACTAAAAAGTACATTCCGGGCCCATTGAAAATATTACGACACTAATCCTAGGCCGTCTCGATCAAAGGTTGACTATTATCGAGTTTAAATTTTCCAAACTCAATTCCATTAATGACTTAAATTACTTTTTAATACTCAAGAATATCTATACTACTCACCACCGTAAGCCATAAATCATGTATATGAACTATGGAGAGCACTAAAATAAGGAAGATGAGAAAATTTCACAAATGACCAAGAGGGTCATTACATCATATACCAATTAACCAACCGTTAGTCCCTGAACATACAAAGAAAAGACAAGAAGGGAAAACAAGGAATTACTTAAATCAGCAAAAAGATGTGGATACTTGCTACGCATGTATACTTTGGTCTCCCAAGTGGACTCCTATTCTTCTAATGTACCTTCACAGACGCAATCTCCTTAGTCCTCAATTTACAAACAAACAACTACCTAGCGAGCCTATACATAGCCCCACCGCCCCAGACTAGAAAGGTTCAATCAGTATACAACAATACAAGGCATATTCTTCACCCATATATGTGCAACCATCCTATACCGGCAGATAAATATAGGTGCATACCGTTAATAGGCGATACGCATGTAGTAATAAATTCAAAGTACACAATCAATAGCACAATTCATCATAACTATCGTCATCAGGACCATCATCATCGTAATCGACCTCCGACCATGAAAGATATCAACACATCATCACAACAGTATCCTTCGGCTTTGCCGTGTATCAATATCATCACAATAGTATCCTCCAGCCTTGCCGGGCATAAACATATGATCATAATAATCATTACCAAATAACATACACTAAAATACTCAAAAAAATAAAAGAAATTCATCTTACCATAGAATATCTATCAGGTCAATACTTCCTAACTACTCGTTATTAGCTATCCAACACTTATTATAGTAGAATAACTAGTTCTGTAGTCATCATATAACCTCTAGTTATTAGCCTAAATATTATTCTTCACATAATCCTTATTCACGGGATAGCAACTAACCACTATTTATTTAATATCCAATATCTAACATCTAGTCAAGGTGCATCACTAAACCAAAACCGCCATTTATCCACCATTCATTATTATCAACTAATCAACATCACGAACTTAGTCATCAATACCAACTAATCTTCACCTATGCTAGACCCGACCTCACTATAAGTCACGCATTAACCATCACTAGCCCCCATGTTTCAACTAAACAACATTCATTAACTAATACATTAGATTCCTAGCCATCAAGTGCTATAGTCCCCTAATAGACAACTGGTTACCACATAGCTTAACTGTTAATTAAGCAGAACAGCCGTAAGATTATATTTAAGGTACAATCACATCAATTACCGATATAATACTCATGAACGTACCAAATCTATGTATGCCATCACCAATATCCAATCAATAAAGTCGTAAGCAATATATTAGATCTTCCTCCATCCCATATCGGAGAGATGTGTATATAAATATATATGTATTCATAAACTGTAATCGTATCCTTAACACTAATAAACACTCCTCGAATATTCAAACATTATCATAACAAAATCCTTGGCCCATTAATTTATCCAAAATATTCACAACATTATAATCATGGCCTTAGGCCCATATACATATCTGAAACTCATATCTATAATCATATTTATAAGCCGTAGCATATCTTTAATCTTCTCACACGTAGAAAGTATCTCACATATTGAAGGCATAATATAGATAGACATGTAATCATTTATAGGATATCTTATATCGATAGGTCACATACATCATGACTACGAGAAATATCACCTCTCTAGGCCAATTTGCATATCTAAGAGGATCATCGTCTCTAGTGGTCCAATAATCATGACTAAAGGAAATAGCAACTCTATGGGTCAACCATCAAGTCTAAGAGAAAATAGCATCTCTATAGAAAACATAACATATCTAGGAGGAATATCATCTCTAAATGCCTAATATCACTTCCACAAGAAGTATCATAACCACAATTCAAAAGCCACATTTCGAGAACATTAATACAAGTTACCAAGTTACGAAGTAACCTTATTCTAAGCTTTACTAGCCTCATCTATGTCTAACATCTGCAACTAAGTCCACAAGATTTAACACAAGTTTAGGCCTAAGTGGGCCAGACGATCCCACTTCTAATCCTTAATTTTCATAATTAGTCACACTATGCCTCAAACTAGGTTAAGGTATCTAGTTCATCTTCTAGATGTCAAGTAAGCCATATTCAAGCCTAAGACAGCAACTTCGACTAGAAACAAGGGTACTCAAGTCAACTATACCCAACTTATGGTTTCAAGGCTACCACACTAGCCCAAAAAGGCTAAATATATAAATCACATCCCAAACATAGATTTACATCATAACCATGATACAACTAAACTAAACTAGAGAGGGAAAGTAAAAGGATTCAAAAGGGCTATATATATGTCATTTTATGGATCCCAAGCACGCATCTAAACTCCAAACATCAACAGTCGAGGCCAAGTCATCCTACTCATAATCAAGACTAACATCTATATCTACACACAACGTAAATCACACACCATCTATGAAGAAAAGTAGACAGAAGCCTACCAGAACCCACACTTAGAAAAGTTTGTATTAAGCTTTTCCTCTTCTAACAAACCCAGAATAGTCCTTAAGTGATTATAATGTTCCTTTTTACTCTTAAAATAAACCAGAATATCATCTATAAACACCATCATGAAAGAATTCAAGTAGGATTTAAATATCTCATTCATCAAACTCATAAAAGCAGTTGGGGCATTAGTCAATCTAAAAGACATCACAAGAAACTTATAGTGCCCATACCGATATCCATACCGACGTGGTACCATATCTAAAATATACATATCCGTATCGGTGTGGTTCCCGATCTACTATAAACATATCTATACCGGTGTGGTATCTGATCCAACATAAATAAGTAATATCAATATCAAATTTAAACTACTTCACAGCATGCAATACGATGTACCAAGTTTACAAGTACACTTAAAGTCATAAGGCAATTTCATCAAGGAAATTTTCAATAATCATTTATACAGGCATCAATAATCCAAACATCAATATTTTCAAGCATGTCCGAACACCAATCAACAAGTATCCAATTTAGGTGCATACACATAATTAAGTCGAGTCTAATCTCCAATTAAACCATAACCTACCCCAACCAAAGAACTCGAATACAAGCTACCCTGCAAGGGTTTTGCCCTTCTATAAAGCTTTTGAATATTTCAAATTTATTTCAATATATAATCCCATAAGAGTATGAATTTAATGACACCTGTTTATAAATTCTTACTCTAAAAATCTTAGACCTAAATCTCAATTTCTTAATCTCAAAACATGGAAAAATTATGAGGTAAGAAAATAATTAAATACATGGTATTGCAAATCGTCATCTTTAATTAAAATAAAGAAACGACAGACTATTTCTAATTAAACCAATGATTGGCATTGTCATGCCTTTCCATTCTTTTTTTTTCAATCATCATTACGCTAAGGATTATTCAGTTATTTCTTTCTTTTACCTCAAAATCATGGCACTATCCACACTTACCAATTACCCTATAATTACTACCTTATCTTCATAATTACTATCTAAAACCATCACTACAATATGAAAACAAAAATGATGCAATACAAATTCATAGTGGGATTAAAAATATGAATTCCCAGGTGTCAAATATATTCACAACAAAATGGACTTTTGTGCTAATTAATAAGACTATTTCTTGGTTTAGCGAATCAGTAGCTAAACATTAGGCCATCAGTAGCTTAATCATTATTAAATGTTTAATACAAATTTTCTTACCTGACAAGCACCGCAACAGCTTCTTAAAATTTTTCTCCCCCTATTCTTTAATCTTTAGGCATTGTTCAACAGGGTTAAACCCTATTAACTGAAAGTCATGTGATATGAGCTAATAAAAGGATTTTTGGTTCTGACCTATTATATCACTAATTAAACTTATTATCTAAAATACCAGAAACTTTAATAAATTCAAAATTTATTCGAAAACACATAGAAATACATAAAATATGTAAATTGACTAAAAGTTCATTCCGGGCCCATTGAAAATACCATGCTACTAATTCGAGGCTGTCTCGATAAAAGGTTGACTATTATCGAGTTTGACATTTCCAAACTCAAAAACTCCATTAATGACTTAAATTACTTTCGAATACTCAAGAATATCTATACTAATCACCACCGTAAGCCATAAATCATGTATACAAACTACAGAGAGCGCTCAAATAAAGAAGATGGGAAAATTTCACAAATGACCATGAGGGTCATTACAATTTGTGTAGCAATATCGAACAAGTGGAAATTATCAACTTCGGTTGTAATTAGTCATAGGTGAACACTAGGATTGTGTTCCCCCTATCTTCTCAACTCTGTAGGCTTATCGTGCTTTGTTAAACCAACCTGATACCTTATAGAATCTTATAAATTATGTACCATCTACAGTCTTTTGGACGAGTAGACAAATTTCACCATTTACCTGTTACGTCTCAGGATGTCGCTTTACTACCTCTTATCTTGATTCTAGTTAACTATTAATTTTCAAGTCTCTAGTTATTAGATGATATCTAACCATCTTACTTAGATAATATCTAGTAGCATAGATCTATAGCTAAACTTCAAATTACTATTGTAATTAACTTTTCCCAGTCACTACTCCTTTTTTGGAGTAAGTAGCAATAATCTAGGGGGGATCCAAACATTTGCAACTGCTAAGATAACTATTAAAGTAAAGATAATACAATGCATGCATGGGTATCTGTTCAGAACAACAATTGCACTTCCCCTACTTCATTAATATGTCAGGGTTTTCACAACCCTAGCTAAGGGTTTTTAGCCGCTCATTCTTGTGAAGTAATTAACAATATTCATGATTGAAAGCATAAGATGAAATCACAATAATAAGAAGTAAGAACCCAAAATCATAAATAAATTAATCAATCGAAATCAATACAAGAGAATTCCAATACCAAAATTGAATCTCGAAATTAAAATATATTTGTAAGTTTCAAGAATGTGTAACTTCTACTAAAAACACATAAGGGTTATTTATAGTGCATGAGGAAACCCTAAAATCAGATCTCAGATGAAAAAAGACAAAATAAAGTCGGTGGCTATATATGGCCTGGCCTTGGGCACATGTGGCACATGCGGCCTGAGGCTGGGCATATATAGCCACCGCATGTGCTCAGAACAAAAATTCCTGCAACTCTACTCTTTGAATTTTGACTTCTGACACATGCTTTGCCCACATGTGGTCCACATGTGCAACATGTGGTCCATATGTTGACCTAGGTAGGTGGCAAAAGTCTTTTTTCAGCTCTTCTTCAATTCTAGCATATTTTTTGGTCATAAACAATCTAGAAAGTGTCATGAACACCTATAATTGATCACATAAGTAGCCAAAAACACTTTTTCATCTTTTTACGAACTTAGTATCCAAAAACTAGTTTCCCGCAAAACATAACCAAAATGCATCATATCTAACAAAACAAACTGAGAAACTTGCATATTTTCATATTTTTAAGCATCGAAAGTGTTATATTTCTATATTACATTAGGTAGGTACGAAACTAGTGAAACCAAATTATTTCTATTAATCAGGGAAAAAGAATGAGCACATAATTATAATTTTTTGCAATACTTAGACATAAAAGAGATTCATTCCCAATTTCCAAACCATGGATTCCCATATTTCCATCTATGAAGTGAAAAATAGACCTTGTTAATCACTGTTAGTTCCAGATTCAACTAACCAAAATGGGAGGAGTGTATCTCGAGCTTTGTCTTTCACCACAAGTGAGATAGAATTAAAAGGATACTTTGAGAATGGTGTGAGGTTACGGAGATAAATCTTTCTATTCTCAAATTATTTTATTCCTCTTTCTTAACTGTTGTGAGGATACAAAAAAATCTGGGAAAAAAGTTCTTTTGAATCTAAATGAAACTTTCAACATCCTATTTTGGCATTTATGAATCGAAAGGGGAACTCAAAATTTACTCCACTTTATTTAGTTACTTTAAACAGCTAACAAAAAGAACGTAATAGATGAACAGATGACAGGGTATATGATATAGATACTGATCAAGTAGTAAACAAATCGAACAAATGAGAAATACAGATCAGCGAGGGATATTATATGGACTACAAGTTCTTTAAGTGATGCTTGACAATGAACTCTACAAATTAGACAATTATTACACCATACACTCAAATCAGACAAATAGACTAATTTGATAACAATGGACTAGAACTATACAACGTAAAAAGGACTAAAAATAATATTTTAGATGCATCAGTGAATCCAAAGAATGAAAAAGAATTAAATGCTAACCACATAACCAAAACAACAATGTTAACTCAACATAACAAACAACAATCAACCATTTCAGAATCCTATGGACTTCATAGCTATCTATAGAAAAAAACCCCACCACTACAACAACTACGATGCTAATTAAGAAATTATTATGACAAAGAAGAACTAAAAGGGAAAGGTATTTACCTTTTAGGGGCAACAAATCGTACTACGAGCTTTGTCGGAATTTCTCTACCACCACCAGAATAAACATAGATTCTTAGCCTAGAAATTCAAGCTCAAATAAATCTTAATGAATTTCTCAGCATGGGAATCCTTCTTCGGATAGCAAAATCCCATGTTTTTCAGGGTTTCCGCTATCCGACCTCTCCCACCTTTCTCTCAAAATAGTAATGATATTTATAAAAGTAAATTAAGATTTAATATTTTCTTTTTGAGAGATGTGGGAGCTGATATTTGAGGGTAATTTAGGGAATTTTGTGAGCAAATTCAAATTTTGAAATAAAATTGAGCAGTAGAAATTGGTATAAATTCATACTAGATTTGAGAGAGAGAAAATGGTGAAGTAATTGAGAAGAGCCATGTCGCGGGTTCTAGCACTATCATTGAAACTACTGGATGGGTTAAAATTGGATCGGGTTGACATCGGGTCATTGGCATTAGTCATTATGGAGTATTGTTGATTGGTTGGAATTGTCGTTGTTAATTGTTGCTGGTGTGGCTGTTGTTTTTATTGATATTGGCTTTTGTTATGATTGTTATCGATGAGTTGTTGTTTGTTTATGATGGGTCGGTTTGTATGTAGATGGGGAGTATAAGGGTGAAGAGTGTTAGGGTCGGTTTGGGTCAAACCCAAGTAGGTCGAGTTTTTTTGTTGTTTGGGAAGTTGGGGTCAATTTTAAAGGGAAGTGGGTAGATTAGGTTTTAATTAGGGAAATGAAATTTATTAAATAGCCTATATATACTCATTTAGTCAAAAAAAATTGAATCCTAGCAATACTTTGAAATAAAGCGGCTAATTATAGCGCAATTGTGGTCAATTTTAATTTCAATCATAGTCAAATCCAATAAATTGACTAAATTAAATCGCACTTTGGTACAAGTTAATATCCAATTTAGTCCCGAGTTTCTTGGCTTGATAAAATCAAAGATATATTTTTCCAAATAAATTATTTTTGAAATCAAATTATATGTAAATCAAGACTTTGTCCATTTGAATTAACTTTTGAGGTAATATTTGATTAAAATCTAAATTTTTGTAAAACGATTATTTAACTAACAAAATTATACATATCGTATATATGGGTACGAGAACATATAATCGCTACTTAAAATGACAAAATTACCTAGATAAATACATAAAAACATTTTTATTCAGAAAAAATAAATGTTGTAATTTTATTTAAAATAAAAGAAACTCGGGATTAAACTTAGTCATGGTGGAAAAAAATTAGGTGTCAATAAGCCTTGGGGTGCATCTATCTTGTTTGTGAAGAAGAAGGATGGGTCTATGCGTATGTGCATTTATTATCAACTGTTGAACAAGGGAATAGTTAAGAATAAGTATTCTTTTCCTTGCATCAATGATTTATGTGATCAACTTCAGGGTGTTGTGGCGTTTCTGAAGATTGATTTGAGGTCCGATTATCGCTAGTTGAGGATTAGATCTTTAAATATTCTGAAGACAGCTTTTCAAACTCAATATGGTCATTATGAGTTCTTAATCATGTCCTTTGGGTTGACCAATTCCCCTGACTCATTCATGGAGTTGATGAACTGGGTGTGTTGATAGTATCTCAACTCTTTTGTTATTATATTTATAGATGATATCTTGATTTATTCCAAGAGTAAGGCTGAGCATAGGAAGTATTTTCATATTGTGCTTTAGAGATTAAGGGATGAGAACTTGTCTGCTAAGTTCTCCAAGTACGAGTTTTTGTTGGAATCTGTTTCTTTCTTTGGCCATGTGGTGACAAAGGGGGGTATTATGGTTGATCTAGACAAGGTTACAGCGGTTGATGATTGGGCTAGACCTACTTCGCCCACTGAGATTCAGAGTTTTATTGGCTTGGCAGGTTATTATCGGTGTTTTGTTGAGGGTTTCTCTTCTATTGCAGCTCCTTTGACTAAGTTCACTCGGATGAAGATTTTTTTCAGTAGTCTGATACTTGGGAGGCAAGCTTTCAAAAGCTCAAGGATTTATTGACTTCAGCTCTTATTTTGACTTTTCCCAAGGAGGGGGTTGGTTTTATCGTGTTTTGTGATGCTTCAGGTGTTGGATTGGGTATTATGCATCTCGTCAGTTGAAGGCTCATGAGAGGAATTATCCTACCTATGATTTGGAGATTGTGCATCTACATGTTGTGCCAGTGTCTATTATTTTAGATTGAGGTTCTATGTTCACATCTCATTTTTGGAAGACTTTTTTGGATGAGTTGGGTACTCAGGTTGATCTTAGCATGGCATTTTACCCCCAGATTTACGGTCAGTCAGATCAGACTATTCATGTTTTGGAGGATATGCTCCATGCTTGTGTGATGGATTTTGGTGGCCAGTGGGAGCAAATTTGGCTTTAGCGGAGTTAAAATATAATAATAGGTATCATTCCAGTATTGATGTGACTCATTTTAAGGCGTTGTATAGTAGTCATGGTCACTCACCAGTGGGTTAGTTTGATGTTTCTAAGGTTAGGCCTTGAAGTATGGACTTGCTTTGCGAGTCTTTAGACAGAGTCCGGATCACTCATGATAGACTTAGAGTGGCTCAGAGTAGGTAGAAGTATTATGCTGAATATAGACTTCATGCCTTGAGATGTAGTGTTGGTGATCATGTTTTCTTTCGATTTTCACTCATCAAGGGTGTGATGAGGTTTGGGAAGAGGGGAAATCTTAGTCCTAGATATTTGGTCCATTTGAGATTCTTTGTAATGTTAGTGATGTAGCCTATGAATTGGCCTTGCTCCCAGATTTATCAGCTGGTCATCCAGTTTTCCATGTTTATATGTTGCACCATTATATTCCTGATGAGTCTCATATCATTCATTGGGAGTCAATTTAGTTAGATAGGCGGTTGTCCTTTGTTGAGGAGCCAATTTCCATTTTGGCTAGGGATGTTAGGCGGTTGCACTCTAGGGTTATCCCTGTGGTTAAGGTTCTATGGCAACATCGACCTATAGATGAAGCTACTTAGGAGGTTGATTCTGATATGCCTAGTTCCTACCCCTAGCTCTTTGTTGATTTAGGTATTTCTTTGCCTTAGTTCAAGGACGAACTAGATTTTTAAAGGTAGATGATGTAACGACCTAAAAATTTAATGAAATATGTGAAATTTGTGACAATGTGTTATTCAACTATTTTACTTTTTCCAGTAGTTGCATTGTGGTATTTTTGGGGTGTGGTGGTGACAGTCATAGTTCACGATGGATTTTAGAGTCTTTTGGGTGATATTGTGATTTTTGGTAGCTTGAGAGCCTTATTTTGGACTAATATGAAGATATTTTAATTCGTGCGATGGATGGGTGAATGGACTACGATATCATCTCCTGAATATCAATTTTAGGCTAGGAAAACCTTTGGTTTGGGTCTCGATGCACCCGAGCTCATTTCGACCTATTGGTCAAAAAGTTGAAAATTTTAAAATATAGATGTGGGACCCATATTTGGTCAAAATGACCGCGGATGAAAAATATGACTTTACCAATGCATCCAGATCATCTATTTTAGGGTGGTAACATGTTTGGTGTGATTTTACAACTTTTAAATCTCATTTCGACCCTCGGTTTGGAAAATTAAAACTTTCGATTTAGGGGGTAAATTTTGTGGAAACAATATTTTTTTCTGAATTTTGATATTTCCAATGAGTTTGGAGCATCGAATTTAGTGTGGTTTCATAGTTTGTTTGCATATATCGGACTCCGAATGAATCCTCGGCACCCGTCGAAGTCCGTTTGGACTTAAAAAAATTTGTACTATAAAATAGCCATTTTTGGCTCATTTTGCTCATTCTTTCATCTTTCCTAATGAGAGTTAGATCTTAAAATAGTGTGAGAGCTTAAAAGTGAATCTGGTGGGAGCTTGGAAAGCTAGATTAACATCTATTTCTTGAATCTATTACTGATTTAAGGTGAGATTTCATCATTTCTCAAATTCCTTGATTAATTTCTCAAAACCCCAAAAATCTTAGGGCTTGATTTTAAATTCCAATTTCACTTTGTTTTACTTAAATAATATTTTAATCTAAAAAGTACTAGTTTTTCATCAGGTTAACCTTCAAAACAACTTTGATTTTTTATTTAACACGGATTTCAAAGATTTCACCCGTTAGAGCTCAAAAATGATTTTTCTTTGATTTGAACCTCATTTTTTACTCGATTTGACTTGGATTTTTTCATCTGTAAATTTCTAAAATATGATAAATACATTTTTAAAGTAAATTTAATGATTTTTTCCTTCTTTTTTGAAAACTCATTTAGGGGGTCCTTTTTTACCCAGAATCAAAAGTAGTCAATATGAATATCATTAGCTTTATTTTGACATATAGATTCTATAGTTCTTTGTTTTAGTGATTTTTAAGACCACTCGTGAGAAGTAAGGCTTTGTGGTTAAAGTGTTGCAGACCGATTTCGGCATTCGAAGTAGGTTATGGCTTAACCCTTTCAGACTGAGATGGGTAGTAATTATTGGTACAAAATACATGTTATGTGTGGGAACTAATCATGAAATATGGCTATCTATATGTTTGCTCGTGTGGGGTCTTGAATTCAATGTAATTGTTGAATCTAAAATATCCTGTGATATGTGTGCCCGTGCGGGGTCTTATGTGATGTTGATGGCCTAGAGTACATAAGAATAATTGTATTGTGCTATTAGAAATGTCTATTATGGTTCCTTTGGCATATTGTGATATATATATATATATATATATATATATATATATATATATATATATATATATATATATATATATACATATATATATATATATATATATACACGCACATATATATACATATATATGTGTGTGTGTGTGTATACATATATTATGTTATGCCTGTGGAGGGGCCTGAATGTGACGTAACTGCTGAATTTGAAATATCCTGTGATATTGTGCCCGTGCAGGGTCTTATGTGTTGCTGGTGGCCTAGAGTATATGAGAATAATTGTATTGTGTTAGAAATATCTATTGTGGTGCCTTTGGCAAATTGTGATATATATATATATATGCCCACAAAGTATGATATATATATATATATATATATATATATATATATATATATATATATATCATACTTTGTGGGCATATGAATAATGTGAAAACTTCATGGTTAGTTGAAATAGTGAGTGGATGTTGGCTCACATAGTTATGGAATAGTAACATTGTGGTTAGTGGTGGAAATACATCATATGGATTGGTTGTGAAAAATACACCATGTAGATTGGTTGTGAAGATACTCATTTTGTATGGTTGTGAACATTGCATCATCATTCTCATATCATCATACGCATCAATTCACTTATTTGTTTTATTATTTTATATTTACTTGTCTTCATGTATGTGTACTTGATTTGTGTCTTACGTTATTCATGTGCTTTGGAAGTAATGGAAATATTGAAATACTAAAAACACTGGAAATATTAAAAATACTGGAAATACGGAAGTTGTGTGCCAACCCCAAGGCTGTGTGCCAAACCCAAGGTTGTATGTTAAACTCAAGGTTGTGTGCCAACCTCAAGACTGTATGCCAACCTCATGCATCCTTATCATCATCATCCTCATTATCATTATTATAAACATTGCACTTGCTTTATTGTGTTTATGTTGTGCTTGTATTTTCATATTGACTAGTCATCTATCTATTTGTTCTATATCTTGACTTGTTAATGTCTAGTTATTCTATCTTCCTTTAATTGTACTCGGTGATCTTGATTATATATGCTCCACTTTCGTTCTACTTGTATGTGATATTGTGTGTATTTGTATCATTATCTAGTGTGCTGTTGTATTATTATGTGTGATATTGTAGAACTATTAGTGCAAGCGGTGTGGGCTACTATTGTGGGACATTTTCTGATTGCAAGTGATGTGCCCTTAGTGTATATTTTGTATACTTTATTTACTACTTTTCTTGGTCGGCCTATGATACCTATTGAGTATAAGTCGACCATACTCACACCTACTGCACCCTTTCGGTGCAGGTCCTAACTCGAGTGTGCCTCAAATTGGTTGATTTCGAGTGCCTTCAAATTTACTCAAGGTAGCGGTTGGACATTCATGATTCCAGAGTTTACCTCTATCTTTCTATAGTAGTTATGTGGTTATTTTTATTTGAAGATAGATGTTGACCCTGTGTAGGAATTTCTGATGTATTTGACTCATGGATGTATTAGTAGTTCTTATACTGTTGACACAAGGTTTTGGGAGTTATGGTTGCATTATTGATTATATTTCTTCTGTATTTAACATATTTGTGTGGTTCGGCTTTGTTCTAGAAGTTTTACCTTGGGGATATTTTTGTCTTTTATCCTTTGTGTATCAGTTTGGGTGATAGGCTTACTTGTCAAGGTACGTCGTGACAAGTGCCATTATGACCCTTGCTTTTTGGGTCGTGATACTATTAATACATGTTTCATACCATATATGCATAAAGTGACCCGTAAGGGAGATACAAGTGTAGTATATACTTGCTATCGTGTGAGTCCCTTAAAACTATAAGTAATTTTCCACATTTTACCTTCATGACTTTAATCATTTTCTTGAGATTCAGTTTGGTGTTTGCTATCTTAGTATGTTGTCAAAAGATCATGGTTGATTCAGTCTAGTGGGACATTTCTAGAAAAGCATATCACATTGATATTAAGAGATTCTTGAAATGAGAAATATCATTGGATATTATCACATTAATTGTGTTCATTGACGTCATTTATGTTTGTCTATGAGACAAGTACATAATGCTGAACTCAAATTAAGAAAAAGAGATGACGAGAAATATGAATGTGATTTATGATCTAGGGTACTGTTTACCAAAATCTACTCTAAGTTTCATTGACCGAGATGTTGTATATTCCTAACATATGTATAGCAACTAAGCTCTCGAAGTATGCACTGGTCACATGGTCTAGTTGTTAAGTATGAACATTACAGAATAGGAATGAGAGTTGACCCACTATGTGTGAGTGGGCGATGAAGAAAATTAGATCAGATCACCCATGTGGGTCAACCCTGATCCATATTAAGAGATAAATAATATATTATTATTTATATTAATAAATTATAGGGAGAAAAGACATGTATGTTGGAATATAAAGTTGAAGAGTTGTATCTCTTCAGAAAATATAAAGGGAAGAGACACAACTATTTGAAGAGTTGTGTCCCTTTGGGATTATAAAAGGTTTCTCTTTACAGAAACAAAAGTATATTTTCATGCTCTACAAAAATTAAAGAACGAAATAAACTTCTCTTATTCCTTCTCCAATTCCTCTCAAGTTTGCGTGAGGATTCATTGAAGATTTCTTCTCCAAAAGGTGTTGGAATAATTTTGTAATTGGTACGCAATTATAGACTGTGACCTTTTTGTGTAGTTCATGTTTTATACATATGATTGCATTATTAGACTAGTGAAAAAAACTCAATAATCCTACAAACTATGTGTTTGATTAGATTCTTCAGTCACGGACGAGAGCAGATGGCGAGAGAGACAAACCCTACGCTAAAATGGTGTGACAAATCTGTCCATGACCAAAGCTTACTGTAGTTCATCCTGAGAGAAGAAAGATGCGATATGTTGCTATTTTAGAGCTAGGGTGAGCATGTTGTGGTTGTTTGGAAAGTAGATTTAGGGATTAAATTGATTTTTGGGATGAAGGTCTATTTTATGGAAAAATTTGCACACTATAGATAAGATAATTCCTTAATTACATAGTGTGATTAAGGTTTCAAAAAGTTACCCTACATAGTTATTTGTTAATTTTAAAATTATTTTTTATGGGCCCCGATATACAATAGTAATACAAAATGTATATTACAAATACTATTCTCTCTCATGTAATTAATTTTTCATAACCTCTCTATTAGCTAATTTCCTAGTTTTGCGGCATTAACTTCTACACGCTTCTTGAAGATATCTTAAAGAAAATTTTGTTCCCAAATCAGTCGCATTTTGTCTTCCCCTAAACATCCACTTTTGGGTTTGCATTGAAGATTTTTTTTGGAGTAATTTGTCATCCCTAAACATCCGTTGGGATATGCATAATCTTTAGTATTTTTGTATATATGATTTATTTTCTTTTGATTTTTTTATGTATTCTCCAAATAAGCCGCTAAGTTTCTTCAAATTTCATCTCTTTCCAGTGTCAATTACGTTTTCAAGTAATAAATTACTTATTTTCCAAATGGATAAAAAAAATCTTTTATAGGATATTGACAAGAGGTATTGAACATGTAGCTACAATTAATTGCGATACTCCATTGTTTGATTTGGGTATTTCTCAATTAGATAGTGACAATGTAAGTTTTTTAGTGGTGTTAGAAGAGGACAAGTTGAGAGCAAAGTCATGTACAAAAAATCACAATGACCATATTAATATTCACAATAGCATGGTAGATTTACAATCAAAAGATGATTTAACTCACTTTCAGTGGATACAGGTGTACCAAAAAAAAAAAAAAGGAAAGGATATTGGTTCTACTAGCAAGGAGTAAAAGAAAAAATGTTTCAAATTTTCTCAATCCAAAAGGGGGAGCAATAACATTGATAATCATTCCAAGGTAGTTTTGTGTTGCGCTCTATCGCACACGCAAGTGCACGTAATCGTACAAGTAATATAATAACTCAAAGAATCAGATATAGTACCTACGAGGACGACTTGTTTAGTAATTTAATCAACTTCAGTTTTGACAATAATGTATTCAAGTGTTTCAGAGTATCAAAATGATTGTAATAATTGAATGAATAATCTAACGAATAAATAAATAACAAAATATGTCAATAGCAACGTAAACAAGGTTGTAAACAATACTAGTTAGAATTTCAAGGTTGAGACGCTTAACAATCTTATAAATCTCTATCCTTATCATGGTCATGTTGATTATCGGGTTATTGATTCACAGGGTTTAGGTTATGATCATGGTCTTCTGAACCTCTAATATTCTACATCATTGAGCGGGAATGCAATAATCCATTTAGATGTTTCAAGTTATCTTCCTGCAATTTAACCAAACAAGGATCCTATATATATTCCTATCATAGTCTCTACTTCACATTCTTTGTTATGCAGAAGACTACGAACTTGCTCCTTAAACTCTTTCACCTATCCCTAAGATTCTCCATCCGAGTTCATAAAGGATATAGATGTATTCTAATAGTGGTCATTCATTAAAATAGTAGAAACAAGAGAATAAGAATAACCCATATAATAAATCAATGTTAACCACTCTAAGAACATCAAAATATAATCATGTTCTTGGTCTCAACCCAAAACAAGGGTGTTTAGCCACTAATGTTCGAAATCAATATCAAAGAAATATAATTTACTAGACCAAAATTAATGATGAAAGATGAAAGTTCAAAGAACCCTAAGAGAAGTATTGTAATTGTTTTTCCTCTACTTTACGTATGCCAAGGTCTCCCAAAATTGAGCTCAAGTGTTCCTTTTATAGTAGGAAGTATTTGCCCAAATTTCCTCTTCACTACGTCACGGAGGCTAAGGTCCGTGACGCGGGCTTATCGCGGACATCTACTGGAATTTGTCTTGATGAATAAATCAGCCTTTGCGATGCAGAAGTAATCGCGAATGCTAGGGTCCGTGTTGCGGGATTATTGTGGACCCTCACTGGAATTTGACATCTTGAAATAATCAGCCTCCATACGCGAAGGTAAAAGTGGAGATCAGGTTCCGCGACGCATAGCTATCGCGGACCCTAACTGGATTTTATCATTTGATGCTTATGCTCTGGCACTTCATTCCATACTTTTTGAATCCTTTTTTCCAGCTCTTCATGTACATTATGTCACTCCAAATGCTTCCATGGTCCAAAATCTCCTTATTATTGCATAAAAGCATGTCCAATTGCACCAAAATCATGCCCTGCAATACTAATCATGTCCATTAGATCAAGAATTTATTTTAGACTCAAACATAATACAATTTACAAGTTTTAGCTCATAGAATAAGTATAAATATAGGTAAATATCGACACTTGTACCAATTTACAAGTTTTAGCTCATAGAACAAGTATAAATATAGGTAAATATCGACACTTGTACGTATATATACGCCCAAGATCACCACCCCACATTTAGAATCGTGTTTATCCTCAAACAATCCCAGGTAATCATTATATCACAATTAGGCTTCAGACCACCATCTAAATAAGACACTCTTGTTGGGCACACACAGGCTACACCTAACTTATCAATTTTTACCTCGAACATGTCATATAGCATATGAAACACAGGATTACAATTTTCAAACTCCCTAACCTCTCAAGTGGACTCAAGAATGACAACAAACTTATGCACATTATTCAATCAATTGTTCCTACAGGTCACCTAACTATCCATTACATGCATCCTCACAACAAGATGATTACCTAGTTCACTCACAATTTTGCAATCTATAACAATCATGGGTACCCAAAGAATAAATTTCAATCACTTTCGCAAGGAATTCACACATGATACATGATGAACCGTAGGCTTGCCATCATGGGTACCCAAAGAATAAATTTCAATCACTTTCGCAAGGAATTCACACATGATACATGATGAACCGTAGGCTTGCCCTTGGTGTATTACTCCGCTAATAGTCGAATGCTAAGATTTAAGGATCAAATAGGTCTTCAAAGGGTGCAATGTAAGCTAAGGTATGGGTGGGAACTATTTGGCTAAAAATAGTGGCTAATCTCCCTAAGAGCTTTAATACATCACAAGAACATTACAAACACTCAATTAACAACCAGTTATTCACCTCATCTATCTTCCCTTTTTCTTTTGTTTTGGACCTATCTATAAGATAATTAGGATACACTACGTAAATGAGTCCACTTTTTTCAACACATTATTCAATTTTTCCTTGAACATGCTTTATTCTTTTCATCACCTGACTCCCTTCGTTATAGTACCTCCATTCTTACACCAATAGCTTTACGTTGGGGATTCACTATCACCTTTTTCCTACTTGTTTTTCAACTCCATACTCGATAATTTTTTTTCACTAAAGTGTCTAGGAGCTTTGAATCAAATTAAGGCCAAACAAAGAAGGGGTATAAGCTATACATGAGGCTACCAAAGAAAATAGGCGATAGGCTTAACAGGGCTAACTAAGGATAATTAAAAGGGTAGGTAAAAAGAGGTCTAAAAACATGGCTATCAACAAAATGCATGCATCATCTCCCAAATCCAACACCCTTTATTTCGCTTCATAACCACACCAGGAAAATTATAGACATCACTATGCATGCAGAATAAATATAGAATCTCATTCACATTTGGTGCATACTAGATTCAAGTAGTATCCCTATAGACTCTCGATCTAGTAACTGCACAAATTAAACTAAGCCGACAAACCAAAAGCAAACCATTGAGATAGGTGTCTAAAACTAGCACCCTTCTTTTAAATTTGCCATGCTTCTTTCTTTAAACAAGTGTTTTACAAGTGATGTAACCGCATGGCCAACACAAAGTATCTCGACCTAGAGTGATGGTTGGGATTTTTTCACTTCTTTATTTCCTAAAACTCACTTCCCTTAACATAGTCATCACTCATCCATCATATGGAAAGGAACCTAAATAAACTTAGAAAAGAAAATACTAACTAAAGAATTACAAACTAAAAGTAATTAACAAATCAAAGTAAAGAAATCCCTACAAATTACCAATTCAGTCAACGTCAGAAATACTAATCACAGTGTCAAATAATCACCACATCATCAGCAACAATAAAATAAACATCCATGAATAATAATAAAAATCCACAAAATAATAAAATGAGAGATACGAAGAATAAGGACCACTACCCCACACTTAAAATATAGCACTATCCTTAGTGCTTGCAGGCATCATTAAGTACTAAGGTGGTGTGATACTCCCTGATCAGGCATTGTCCATGTCATCATCGATATCTGGATTGTATGCCTCAGCTCCAAAATCTGGGTCCAGTGCCTCTTCCTCCTCTAACTCAATATATGAATCTCTTATCTGATGCTCCCCATCGATAGGCACGTCGTCATCCACAAGCTCAACAAACTCTGGGCCTATCTACAATAAAGTCCGGGAATTATGACCGAGAGGGTAATCCATCTCGACAGCACGAATATCCTCATTCGCCGCTGTTCTACCCCCACTCACAGCTGGAGCATTTGTAGCCCATACATCTGTGTAGTAATCTAATCATTCCAAGCCAGACGCTCAGGCATAGTAAGTACCGGCCCATGAACCATATCTAAACCTGTAGTTTTGGTTACATCTATCGGGATCGTGCTCACTATTGTCTGTAATATAATCTTCCTCATTAACTGCTTGATCCCTCAGAAACCTGGTCAGCAATCCACTGAATCCATACCTGCACCCTTGATGGTAGTGCGCCGCCTTCATTGCAGATAAGATCATAATACCCGTATTTATCTCGATATTGTCCCGCATCAAAGCATAAATCAAGAAGACCCTATCACGGGTAACATCTATCATGTGTTTGCCCAGAATCAGGCAATGGCAAATAATCCTTATCCATATGTGTGCATCCTTATTTAAGTGAGCATATGGAAATGTCATGTGAAGGCTACTATCTTTGCATCAAATCTATCTAGTTGTAGACCTATTTCTGCACAAAAGGTGTCTGATATCTGCGTATGGCGGAGTGATGTTTAGCTGCTTCAGTAGAACTGAATCTGCCTCGGGGATTCCTAAAATTTTGTTTACAAAATGGGCTGAGAAAGCTACCCACCTGTCTATGGATTTTAACTTCAGAATTGGGATCCCTGGGGTCCCAATTAGCATAAAACTCTCGAATAAGGTGCAAGTTTCACTCTGTGGGCTGCTCGAACAAGAAGTTCATATGCAACTTCTCTAGTTGTCTCACCATACTTGGGTACTCCCTCAACAAACTCGCCCAATTGATGAACTCTTTCGGATCATATTTCATCTCATTGTGCTTGACATACCATTTCTTGTCGGCTTCTTCGACCCATCTCATTCCATATCTCTATGACTGACCCTGGGAGATTGCTGGAGCTCTTGGCACCTGGCCAGTCTGCCTAGTTCTTTTCTTTGAGGGCTCAGATGTCCTAGAAATGTCCTTTCCCTTTCGTTGTTGGCGGTCTATAGTACCTGTCAGTCAATACAGTGCAGCAAACGAGTTAGATAGGTCATCCTCTTTATCTAGCAAACCTAAGTATGGAAGGGTTTTGAAGCCACCCCACACTTAGTTTCTAGTATAGGTGCTTAGACGTATGAACTAGGGTACTCAGACTTCCCATGTTCAGCATTAGAATCTCTCTTGCACAACACCTAAACAACCATAATAAACCACTTTGATGTTTCACTACTCAGACTTCAAGCACATATTTCAGTTTTACTTCCACAGAGTTCAACATACTACCTCATTACCACATCGATCTTTTCATTTAAGTCAGTTCAAAACACACAATAATATTTATGACACTATATTTGCAACCATGACTCATAGAGGTAGAACTTCCCACCCACATTCTATTGCAACAACTTAACAACATGTGTAAAATTGCATTCATGCTACCAACTTGACATTTGTTCACTTCTTTGTACAACCATAATTCATGGAACATACTTGTGCAAAATATACACCTCAATTACCATTACAAACTAATCAAGTAATTGTACAAGAATGAATCACATTACTTCATACAACAACTTCAAGGTTACTAGAAGGACTTAATAACAAACTTAGCAGGTTCAACCAATGTCCTTCACAAATGCAATCACTCTTGCATAACAATATACCCAAAGCCAGCTCACCCATCACATGTCTACTGATATGACGTTAGATTAGTGAACACCAAATGTGGTAGGCTTTAGGGGCCACCCCACACTAAGTTGCTAACGTAGGTGTATAAGTTGTGAAATCAAGGTACTCAGACTTCCCTTTTTCACCCCACACCCACATGGTTATAGCATTTACTCTATAATTTAATCAGTGTGAGCATCATACATACAGCAAATATTTACTGTTATTCACGGCTTTTAAATCAAGAACATATACTTTCACATTGTATCCATGAGTATCCTGACTTTCCCTTACACAGTTCACGAGAAAGAAAATTCAAAAAGGACAGCATACATGCTCACACATATAATACGTTACACTAGTGGAGACAAAATCACACACCAAATTTATTAACTCAATAGAGCTCAAGCACCCAACCACAACAACGTGAACCATGTTGGGTTCAAATTGAAATTATGCGCGAGAAATAAAGGGCATAAATTAGAAACTTACCTGAGATGAAATTGATTGAAAAAAAATGTGGAGGTTGCCTTGGTGTGTCGCGTAGAGATGATTTAGAGAGAGTTTGGGGTAGATTATTGCGTAGGTTTAGATAAAAATGGGGAAAATTAGGGATTTGAGGGGTATTTTAAGATGGGGGATCGGGTTATGAGAGGTTAGCTCGGGTTATAACCCATCCTTTTAAAGTGAAAACCCAAAAAAATATGCTCTCCCCGATAAGCTCCGCGACGCAGGACTATTGTGGAGGCTTACTAGAATGTGACTTCCTCAAATTTCCCTTTAGCGCAATGCGAACCTTATCACAGAGGATAGGGTCCACGACATGGAACTATCGCGGAGGGCCACTGGAATTTGTACTTGGGAGAATTTTGTCCCCCATTTTCTTGTCTTCCTTTTTCATCAATTTAATACATCTTTTACATACATGAGAGCCTCCCAAAACACCAAATATTACTCATTTCTTGTCCTTTCCCATGCCATAAATTTTTCCATTCCTATACTCTCAATAAAAACAACAAAAATACGTAAGAAAAAATAGGTTGCCTCTCACCTAGCGCCTTAGTTCTTGTCATGGCTTGACATATTTTTTTGTATTTTCAATTTCATTTCTCTTTTTTTTTCTTTTCTTTTTCAAATAACAAAGAAGTAAACTAAGCTATTACATTACATTCGTGGGATGCCTCCCACGCAGTACCAATTTAATTTCATGGCACGACCAAACTCAACTTTATTCTTCTTCAAAAGTGATAGATGTCTTGTGTCTATCCACATGATCTACCCAATAATGCTTGATTCTCTACCAATTTGCCAAGAACGTGTCACTTTTTTCCTCACGCCAGAGTTCAACATCCCTGTGAGGAGTCATTTTCACAACCTCGAAGGGTCCAGACCACTTAGACCTTAATTTACCAGGAAACAGCTTCAATCTTGAATTGAATAACAACACTTTCTGGCCAGGCTCAAAGACTCGTGTCATAATTTGCTTATAATGCCATCTTTTGGTCTTTTCTTTATACAATTTTGCATTTTCATAGGCATGTAAGCGAAACTCATTGAGTTCACTTAATTGTAATAGTCACTTATCTCCTGTAGTCTTTAAATAAAGATTTGATTTCTTCACTACACAATAATCCTGATGCTCAAGGTCCATAAGCAAGTGACAAGTTTTTCGATACACCAAGCGATAAGGAGAGGTCCCAATAGGCATTTTATAGGCTGTCCTATACGCCCATAATGCATTATCCAGCTTAGCCGACCAATCCATACACTGTCCATTTAAAGGTTTCTGTAAGCTCTTCTTAATCTCTCAATTAGACACCTCTACTTGGACACTTTTTTGTAGGTGATAAGTTATGGCCACCTTATGCCTAACCCCGTATTTAACTAACAAGTTCTTACACTAATTATTCATAAAGTGTGTCCCTCCATCACTGATGATTGCTCTAGGTGTACCGAAGTAATAGAAAATATGCTTCTCAACGAACTTCATTGCTATTATTTCATCATTTGTGGGGAGAGTTGTAGCTTCTACCCACTTGGACACGTAATCAACAGCCATAATATATAAATTGCCATAAGATGGTGGAAATAGTGCTATAAAATCATACCCCATAGGTCAAATATATCCACTTATAAAATATTATTCAACGGCATTTTATAGCGCCTTGATATCATGCCCATTCTCTGCCATTGGTCATACTCTCTCACATACACAACAACATCTTTGAACAATGTCAGCCAAAAAAAATTAGATTGTAATATCTTTCTTGTTGTTTGTTAACCTCTATGATGGCCTCCATAAGGTGATCAAAGATAATTTTCCAGAACATGTTTAGATTCAACTTCTGAAATACATCTTCATACAACTCAATCAGCACCTTATTTGAATAAATAGGGCTCATCCTACTGGTATGAGCGGGAATAATGATACAATTTCTTCTTCTGTTGACTTATGGTCTCCAGAAGATAAATGCCACATACTAGCAAATTCACTATATCAGCATACCAGGGAACCTCTACTACGTCTAGTTCCATCAATTTTTTATGCGAAAACTTCTCCCGAATACATAGTATATCATCAACAACATGAGCATGACTCTCAAATCGCGATAAATGGTCAGCCACTTGATTTTCAGCATTTTTTCTTTCACGAACTTCTAAATCAAATTCTTGGAGCAGAAAAATCCACCTGATTAACCTTGGATTTGCTATTGTTGAACAAATATCGAATGGCAGCATGATCAGTATGAACAATTACCTTTGTACACACCAAGTATGCTCTGAATTTATCAAATGCATATAGAAGTGTCATCATCTCCCTCTCTGTGATTGTATAATTTACATGGGTTGCATCCAAGATTTTACTTGCATAGTAGATAGAGTGAAGTACCTTATCTTTGTGTTGCCCTAATACAACTCCAACATCCATGTCCTTACATCATACATCAGCTCGAATGGCAATGCCCAATCGGGAGCAATCAGAATGGGGGCTTCTGTCAATCTTCTTTTTAAATTCTCAAATGCTTTCTGACATTCAGCCCCAAAGTCGAACTTAGATTTTTTATCCAACAGTTTGCATATTAGACTTGCTACCTACGAGAAATTTTTGATAAAGCGTCTATAAAACCCTGCATGCCCAAAAAAGCTTCTCACACCTTTCACTGACACTGGATATGGTAGTTTTTCAATGACCTCCACTTTCACTCTATCTATCTCAAGTCCTCTATGTGATACCTTATGGCCAAGGACAATACCTTCCTTGACCAAAAAGTGGCACTTCTCCTAGTTTAATACGAGGTTGGTTTCTTCACAGTAGGCCAAGACCTTGTCTAATTTTTGCAAGCACATATCAAACGAATTACCAAACATGGAAAAATCGTCTATTAACACCTTGAAAAAGTTTTCCACTATATCATAGAAGATAGATATCATGCATCTCTGCAAGTCGTTGGTGCATTGCAAAGATCAAAGGGCATCATCTTAATGCATAATTGCTATAAGGATAGGTGAAGGTGGTCTTCTCCTGATATTCTAGCGCTATTTTTATTTGATTATAGCCAAAATACCTACCCATAAAGCAGTAATATTCCTCTCCGGACAATCTGTCCAACATTTGATCAATAAAAAAATGAGATAGTGATTCTTTCGAGTGGCATCATTTAACTTTCTGTAATCAATACAGATCCTCCACCCAATTACTGTACGAGTTGGAATCAACTCATTATCTTCATTAGTCACAACAATAATCCCTTATTTACTTAGAACACACTACACAGGGTTGACCCATTTACTATCAGCTATGGATAAACTATCCCAGCATCAAGCTACTTAATGACTTCCTTTCTGACTACTTCTTTCATCACATGATTCAGTCTTTGCTGGTGTTTCACACTTGTTTTATATCTCTCTTCCAGATATATTTTATGAATATAGAAGATAGCATTAATACCTGTGATATCTGCTATTTGCCATCCGATTACTTTCTTCCTTCACTTTAATAATGACAATGCCTCTTTCACCTGCACATTAGACCAACCTACAGACAAAATCACAAGTAAAGTATCATCCTCACCAAGGAAAGAATATTTCAAATAAGAGGGTAGAGCTTTAAGCTCTAGCTTTGGTACTTCATCAATAGATGCCTTGGGAGAGGGAACAATTGGTTTATTCAATGGCTTAAATTCAGTATTTGTGGTGCTAATTCTAGATAAATCCAAAATATGTACCATTTCAGGTGCTTCAACGTCACCTAAAAGATCATACCACATCAATGCTCGCTCAAGTGGGTTATTAGACAATAAAAGGTAGATCTCAGACTCAAGGTCTATGATCGCAATAGTAGACAATGCTTCATATATTGTAGAAAGATTCATTGCCTTATACATGTCGAAAACCTTGACCTTTTCATGAGCTCTCATAGTCATCTATTCTACAGCTACATCAAATCAGTGAGCGCCCAGTTGCTAAAAAAGGACGTCCCAAAATAAATGGGACTTTTGGATCAACATCAAAATTAAGAATAATGAAGTCCACTAGGAAGCTAAGCAATCCCACTTGCACCAATACATCTTCAATGATTCCATCAGGACTAGCAAGTAACCGATCAGCCAATTACAGAATGACTGTAGTGGATTTAGGGTTGCCTAAACCCATTTTTCTAAAATAGGATGTGGGCATAAGATTTATGCTTTCCCCAAGATCACATAATCCCCGAGCACTGATGGCTTTACTGATTGTGATCTACAGAGCAAAACTTCCTGGATCGTTCATCTTTGTAGGCAATTTATTCTAAATCCTGGATGTGCACTCCTTAGTAAGTGTTGCAATAGCATATTCAGTTAAACAATTTTCTATATGTAGTTTTAATGAGGAGCAGATGACTACAAGGGACCAGGTCCCTGGATTTTCATGGCTACAATACAACTGGAACGTGTGACTGCATAATTTTGTCCTTTTGTGTAAAAAACTGACGGGTGTTGTACTTACTGATTAGGACACCTAGTCCAATGACATTTCAGCCTTAATCATCACTCATTTATAAAAGAAAAAAGATGTTTCTTCATCAAATGATTTTTTTCAAATACAAAAAAAGTGTTGAAGAGAGAAAAGAGGGAAAAACCCAGTTTACAACAATGCTCAAGCATAGCTCATGTTCTTAGATTTCTCTATATACTAAAGTAGTGAGTGTACTTGAGTGAGTCCTGATTTGTAAATGAATTACTCAGTTTATAAGGGTAATGAACTTTTCTTATTGATTGAGAGTTTTTAGGTAGAGTTGCCTAAGTCCAAATACTGATTAGAGTTAATTAGTGTAGAGTGTTCTTGGCAGAGTTACCAAGTTGAGGCTGTAGTAAAGTTACTACTAGCAAGAGGAGCCTAAAGGAAGGCTGAAATCGAGTCTATAAATCAAGAGGTTGATTATAGTAGATATCATTGGTGATTGAAAGGGAAAGTCATAGCTTTTCCTTCTTTAAGAAAGAGGTTTCAACATTAAATATTTGTGTTGTTAATTTTCTACAAAGCCTTTAGTTTTCCAGCACCTCATAGTTGCTTTACTGTGTTTTTGCCTGTGATTGACCTTGAGGGACCTGGTCCCTCACTGTGTGGTGTAACCCCCGAGGTTTCAACAATTGGTATCAGAGTGGGTTCACTCTAAAAGGTTCATACCTAAAGTGTTCTGGACATCATGGCAGCTATAACGGAACTAGGGGTGGAGATAAAGAAAGCAAAATGGGAGAGATTCCTGACTTTAAAGGCTTTAGACTCTGACTCAGGTGAAGAAGACACTGATGTTGTACTTCTGTCAATAAGGATTGTTAGAGCTATAAAAAAAGTTGGTAGGTCTAAAGAATTCATGAGGAACTACCCAATGCAAAAGAAGAATCAAAATCCTAAAAAATCAAGAAGAAAAAATGCAGCTAGCTGTATAGTAAAGAAGGTGTTGACTGCATGGGAAGACTTGTCAAACAATTTAGAGAAAGACAAAGAGTATGGAGATGGTTTTATTCTGAAACAGGATGATAAGAAAATAATCTCAAGTTCCTGATGTTTTCTAATGGCAACTACCAAAGATAAAGAATAAAAGGTGGTAGAAAATAGGGATTTTACCCAAAATTGGTTTATGGATAGTGGTTGTTCCAGACGCATGACTAGAAGGTTTGATTGTTTCCTCTCTCTTAAGACACATCAAGGGGGAGATGTTTCTTTTTGAAATGGAATAAGGGGGTATGTCTCAAGTTCCTAGTGTTCTCTAATGGCAACTACTGAAGATAAAGAAGAAAATAAGGTAGAAAAAGAGGATTTCACCCAAAATTGGTTTATGGATAGTTGTTGTTCAAGACACATGACTAGAAGGGTTGATTGTTTCCTGTCTCTCAAGACACATCAAGGAAGAGGTATGTCTTTTGGAAATGGCAAAAAGGGGTATATCCAAGGTGTTGGAAAGATTGGGAAATCACCTCATCATGCAATAGAAGATGTATATTATGTGAATGTCCTTAAGTACAGTTTTCTAAGTGTATCTCAAATCTGTGATAAAGAAAATAAGGTAAAATTCTCATCTGATGGATGTACTATATCAAGTATAAAATTTGGAAAAATTATTCTCAAAGCCAAAAGGATCAAGAATATGTATGTAGCTGATCTAAAGTTTATGGCTGATGGGGAATTAACTTGCTTAAGTGCAAAAGGTGAAGCTGCTAATTGATCACATAGAAGATTGGGACATGTATGTTCCTTCTTGTTAAACAAGTTGATTTCAACGGACCTGGTCTGTGGCCTGCCAAAGCTGAAATTTCTAGATGATAAAGTTTGTGATGCATGTGTTAAAGGTAAACAGACCAGATCCTTCTTTAAATTGAAGAAGCAAGTAAGTAATTCTAGATGTCTTGAAATACTACACATGGATTTATGTGAACCTATTAAAGTCTAAAGTAGAGGATGGAAGAAATGTGTGCTGGTTATAATAGATGACTATTCCAGATTCACCTGGATCATGTTTATAAAAACCAACGATGAAACATATAGGGTTGTTGTGGCTTTTTCCAAGAAAATTCAAGTGAAGCTAATTTACAAAATTGCTAAATTTAGGTCTGATCATGAAACTGAATTTGAGAATTCTCAAGTTGATAAATTCTGTGCTAAGCATGGAATAAGTCACAATTTTTCTGCTCCTAGAACTCCACAACAAAATAGAGTTGTTGAAAAGAAAAATAGAACACTCATAGAGATTGCTAGGACTATTTTTATTGATAGTGGTCTTCCAAATATTTTCTGGGCTGAAGCAGTAATACTGTTTGTTATGTGACTAATAGGCATTTGATTACATCACTTTTAAATAAGACTCCATATGAGCTAGTATTCAATAGAAAGCCTAAGCTCGACTATTTCAAACCATTTGGATGCAAATGTTTTGTGCTAAATAATGGGAAGAGAGAATTGGGAAAATTTGACTCTAAGAGTAATGAAGTAGTGTTTGTAGGCTACTTCTCAATAATCAAGGTCTTACGGAGTGTTTAATAAAAGAACTCTATGTTTTGAAGAAAATATTCATATGATCTTTAATGAGTCAGGAGGTCAAATAAATTCAGGAGATGGTAAAGATTCAAAAGATAAAGAACCCATTCCTATTAAAAGGGATATTATTAGTGAAGATGATGATCAAAGGATTAATAATGCAAATGAGAATGATGGCAATGATGATGATTTAGGATCTCGGTCATAAATTCCAGCTCTACTAGAAGAACAGCCAGAGAAAACCAGTCAGAATTCACAAGGACTTGGTCCCAGTGTTATCAATCTCAGAAGGAAAAATTGGAGGCACAAATCCTCTCATCCCCTTGAGAACCTGACTATACCCATGGAAACTGAATTCCAAATAAGAGCTCAATCCAGGAATATTATGGCATTTCAGCATTTTTATCTCGAGTTGAGACCAAGAATGTAAAAAGGCACTAAAAGATACTGATTGGATTAAGGCAATGCAAGAAGAACTTTAGAAATTTGAAAGAACCAAAGGCTGGCATCTGGTCCCCAGGTTTATTAACAAAACAATTATTGGGACCAAATAGGTGTACAGAAATAAGCAAGATAAGAATGGAACTATCAATAGAAATAAGGCAAGGCTGGTTGTTTAAGGTTATAAGCAGGAAGAAGGAATTGACTATGATTAGACCTTTGCCCCTGTAGCAAAAAATTGAAATAATTAGCATTCTTGTTGTATTTGTTGCATACATGGGATTCAAACTGTTTCAGATAGATGTCAAAAGTGTCTTCCTGAATGGAAACCTAAAGGAAGAAGTCTATGTTAAACAACCTCCAGGTTTTGAGCATGCAGATTTTCCTCATCATGTACTTAAATTAGATAAAGCTCTTTCTCGTTTGAAGCAAGCACCAAGATCCTGGTATGAGAGACTCTCAATGTTTCTCCTAGAAAATAGCTTTAAAAGAGGAAAAATAAATAATACTCTATTCTTAAAGACTAGAAGTAGCAACCTATTGATAGTCCAGATATATGTTGATAACATAAACTTTTGAGCTACTTCTGAATCCCTTGGTGAAGAATTTACTAAACTAATGGGGAGTGAATTTGAGTTGAGTATGATGGGTGAATTGAGCTTCTTCCTAGACCTGCATATTAATTAAACTTCTCAAAAGACAATATTTGTCAAGAGAAGTACATCAATGAACTATTGAAGAAGTATAACATAGGAGATGCCAAGCAAATTGATATCCCAATTGGAACCAGCTCAAAATAGATAATGATGATTTAGGTCCTTTAGTGAATGAGACAATGTATAGAGGGATTATTGGATCCTTGATTTATCTCACTGTAAGTAGGCCAGACATTATTTTTAGCGTAGGAATGTGTACCAAATTTCAAGAATGCCCAAAGGAGTCTCATTTGAAAGTTGCAAAAAAAATTTGCATGTACCTGAACGGGACAGGGAACTTGGTCCTATACTACCAATTAGGATATAGTTTCAAATTAGTAGGTTATGTTGATACTGACTATGCTGGATATTTGGTAGATAGAAAAAGCACTTCAGGAATGGCATAGTTTCTTGACTCATCTTTAATCTCCTAAGGATCTAAGAAGCAAATCTTAGTTGATCTATCTACTATTGAGGCTGAATTTATTAATGTTGCTTCTTGTTGTGCAAAAACTGTTATGGATCCAGCAGTAATTGAGAGATTTTGGTATCATATGAGACATTATCCCTCTAATGTGTGACAACACAAGTGCTCTAAACATGGCCAAGAATCCAATGCAGCATAAGAGGACTAAGCACATTGATGTGACGTATCACTTCCGAAGAGACAATGTTGAGAAAGGGGCAATCTGTATAAAGTTCTACAAGACTGAGAATAAGATAGTAGATATCATTACTAAGGCACTTCACAAGGAAAAATTTGTGACGAACAGGTTGAAGTTAAGACTGATCAAAATGACCTAACCTACCATATAATTAGTAGTTCTCTACAAAATTGTCTATGATCAGGAGACATGTATCCTTGGTAAAGTATATATTTATTAGTCTAAATCAGTATCGGAACTTTGTAGGTATACACCCATGGGAACAACTTTGGAAAAAATAGATGAAGTATGCACAAATTTGAGAAATCACTCAAAGAGAGTGAGGGACCTGGTCCCATCTCTCAGGTTAGAATCATGAATGTATATGTTTTTCTTCTTGATCTGTTAGAAAAAGCCACATCCTCTCTCTCTATATATTTGAAAACTGGTCTTATGCAAAATTAAAATCAAATTTATCCTTTCATTAACTCCATAGACCCTGCCCACCTCAACTATCTCAATCATCCAAAGACAAACCCTTTATTTATTGTATTTCCAATAAAGATTTATCCCTAAAAATACATTACCCCTTTGAGAGTGTGAAAGGAAGTTTAGATGGTCCAAGGAACAAAATAACAGCCTGAAAACAAAAGCCTTCAAAGTGAAATCTAGAAATCCTATTAAAAAGTACCAGACTTGTGAGGGACCTGGTCCCAAGAAGAAAAAAATGACTAATAATGACCCTAGTATGGCTTATAAAAGAAGAAAAACAAAAGGCAAATGCTAGCAAACACAGAAATTGGGTGATTGCTGGTGCAAAATAGAAATTTAAAAAAAAAATAGGTCCAAGGGTCTTTACAGAAATAAAGAGTGAAAAAAATGATGAACTCAAGATGAAGGTTACAATTCTAACCAATGAGGCTTTTGAGCTTGAATTGTTACACTATCCTAAGATGGCCTTACTTCTCCAAAATTTCTCCTCAAATCCTCCATTTTTTCCAACTTTTGTGTCTTTTTTTATGGAATATGAAATATAATTCTTGCACTGCAATGATACATAATCTGTTGAATATAGATGAGTTCTTGCTTTTGTGCTCTTTATCTATTTTTGCCATAAAAATATTCTTCATGTTAGTGTTGCCCCAATGACCATGAGTTAACTAATTTGTTCTTACTATTTCTCTTGGTTTACTGCTTTCACTTTTCAATAATGCTAAAAAGGGGAATATTGATCTCATGTGGAGGAAAAGATCTCAAGGGAAGAACTGGATCAAGTGTATAAAATGATGATAAAATAAAAATATGCTAATAAAGGTGTTGCAGATATGTATGCGTATTGACAAGGGGGGATGGATGTGATGATCTACAATGAAGGTATGCAAGCATAGTAACAGGGAATTAAAGCTTAATAAGAAATTGAAAATAAGGGACCAAGTCCCTATGTTGCATGGAGGTGGAAGCATATTGATTGAATGATAGGGGAAACATTCATATTTAGTGGTAATAATCACTCTGATTAAATATGATTAATGATATGCTCAAAGCTTTGTGGTTGGTTTGTAATCATCAAAAATGGGAAAAATTGCTATATGTAATTTTGATGATAAGCAGATGACCACAAGGGACTAGGTGCCTTGGATGTTCATGGCTACAATACAGCTAGCATGCGTGACTACACAGTTTTGTCCACTTGTGTAACAAACTGACAAGTGTTGCTCTTACTGATTAGGAAACTTGGTCCAATACATTTCAGCCCTTATCATCACTCATCTATAAAAGGAAAAAGATGCATTCTCATCAAATAGTTTTTTGTTGCAAATAAAAAGAGAGTGTAGAAAAGAGAAAAAAGGTAAAAACCCTATTTACAACAATGCTCAAGCATAGCTCATATTCTTAGCTTGCTCTTTAAACTGAAGTAGTGAGTTTTCTTGAGTGAGTCCTGATTTGTAAACAAATTACTGAGTCTATAAGATTAATGAACTTTTCTTCTTGATTGAGAGTGCTTAGGTAAAGTTGCCTAAGTCAAAATACTGATTAGAGTTAATGAAAGCACCCAAGCGCATACGCAAGTGTACGTGGTCTACCAAGTAATATAATATCCTTCAATAAAGCCGAATATCGATACCACAGGGACTTGTTCCATCAACTATTCAATTTTAGTTCACAATTCAGATTCAATTGATGCAAGAGTAACCAAAAGAAAGTTTTACACTTATAAAATAATTGTAAAGTAAATAGTGAGTAAAGTAAAAGACTTGAGACAATCAATGGAGTAAAGCCCAAGGTTAAATCACTTTGAACAATCATACTACATTATTGAACTTTATTCATTAACTTGCTTGTCTTGGTTGTTGATTCGTAGGGTTAATTGCATGATCATGGTCTCTCAACCTCTAATTATTTACCTAATTTAGACATTACAACGACATCGTTGAGTGGGGATGTTATAATCCAATTAAGTTCTTTAAGCTATCATCCTACATGTAAATCAAGTAAGGCTTCCAGGTACATCCCTGTCCTAGACGCTAATTCAAATTCCTTATTTTATAAAGGAATAAGAACTCTACTTTGTTCATCCCCACGTTCTGTCTTCTTATTCCCTCTCCCGAGATCATAAGGTTAACAATATATGTAATCTAAGAGTGATACCCTTAAAATAATTAAAATAAGGATAAATAAGAAACCAAATATGATAAGAAAATTAAACAAAATCAATTCAAAACAATAGTCTTCATATTCTTGGCTTTAACCCCGGAAAGGGAGTTCTTAGCCACTCATAGACATAATCATCATCCAAATTATTAAATTAATGATCCAAACCATAAATAAACTAAATTTAAACATTATGAACCCTAAAATACGTGCAGCAGCATCTCTTCTAAGCCTCCACGATGCCATAAAGTGTTTACAATGTACACACAAAGTCCTATTTATTGTAATTAAGTTTGGCTGTGTAGGAAATAGGCATTACGGCGTATTGTTTGCTCAACCCAAGTGGACATCAGATCGGTTTGGATGTTCAGGTCATATAGGGGTCGCGACACACCCCTATCGCTATACCTCACTGGAAAGTCCATTTAGACGTCCAAACTTTGTCTAGTGCATTTGCTTTTCATTCCAGCCTTTGTGGTGTGTTTCCAATGGATTTCCAAACTTTATATCATTAATATATCACCATGGTTAGCTTACAACATATCCTACATCAATTTAAACCACGGTTTAAAGATAAAAACAATCCGATATCAAGAATAATTAACTCAAACCACGAGCTAAGACTAGGCTTGTTCATGTTGAACTTTAACTTATTGTTTTGACTATTGGTTAGATTTAACTGACCGTTTCACATTATAAACAAGTTATTTCACTTATAAATATACAAGTAAACTATTTGAAACTCATTTAACACATTAGAATCCATCGAGATAGACTAGACAAGCACCTAGTTCAAGCTAGTAACACTAGTTTCCTCAATTGAACTCTAAGTAACCCATTTAAGCACGAACTCATTTGGAATTCACGTTGAACATTATAATCACACACTTGACCACTTAGATGCTTATTTATATCATAATTAACACATAAAGCACACGAATTATCCTTAAAACAAGACTAAACAAGCTAGAATAGTAACACTAGTGTGTATAAATACACTCAACATCAGTTAATTAGTGTGGAGAGTTCTTGGCAGAGTTTCCAAGATAAGGTTGTAGTAGAGTTACTACTAGTAAGAGTAGCCTAGAGTTAGGCTGAAATTGAGTCTGTAATCAAGAGGTTGATTATAGTAGATTTTTTTGGTGCTTGTGAGGGTAAGTTGTGGTTTTTCCTTCCTTGAGCAAGGGGGTTTCCACGTTAAATTTTTGTGTTGTTAATTTTCTACAATGCCTTTAGTTTTCCAGCACCTCATAGTTGTTTTACTGTGTTTTTGCCTGTGATTGACCTTGAGGGACCTAGTCCCTCACTGTGTGGTGCAACTCCCAGGGTTTTAACACGATTCTTATTTGCCACAATGTCCTTCACATACTTCGCATACATTGGAACACTCTGCAAAATATCAATGAGAGGAAAATTAATGTGAACCTATTTCAAAATATCAATAAACTTTTTGTAATAAGCCTCCTCTTGGTATTTTTGGAGCCTTTATGGGAAAGGTGGAGATGGCATCATATTTTCCGCCTTGGTTTCCTTACTTTCAGCTTTGTCTTCTATAAATTTCTCTTTATTCCGTGTTATTTTACCATCAGTAGCCTTGCGATTCACCTGCTTAGGTTCTAACTCCTTCAACTGCAACCCACTTCCAGTAGTGATTGCATCACCTATTTTAGATTTGGCTCAATATCACTAGGTAAACCTCCCTGAGGTCTCATATTTTGTGCTCCTACAATCTAACCCATTTGAACCTATAAGTTCTTTGTAATCATCTGCTGACTTTTCACATCTGCTACTGACTGTGCTTGTGTATCCATAATCAGTTTTAGCATCTCTTCAATGTTACTTGACTGGGTAGTGGCTTGATTACCCTGAACATGTTTCTGCTAATTCTATTGTACTGGCTCCATATATTGATTAGTATTATGTGCCTGATTTCCACCCTATGAGAAATTGGAATGATTTTGCCAGTTAGGATTATAAGTATTACCAAAGTTCTGTTGTCCTTGACGATTAGCATTCCCTACATAATTAACAAACACTAGATTAGTCGCACAAACATCTATTGCATGATCACTGCTTCTACAAACCTCACACCAAGTAGGATCCTGATGAACTGCATTTGTTATTGTTGGTATGGGTTGTGTGACCACCAAATTTATATTACTGATTAGAGTAGTTAGCTAATCCTATAATGTAGCAATCTGGGCTGATATAGTAGTAAATTGATCAACCTCCAACACACCTATTATGTACTACTATTACATGAATTTACACACATGTATAGTAAATGTTTTTAAATGTATTTCATATACATTGCCCACATATTATACTACTTTTGTAAATATTGTATATACAAATATTTATAATTACAACTTGCATATATATATATATAGTGTTTGAGTCTAAAAAGAGTATATGAATAGAGTCAATACATATATATACATATAAACATAGAGTCCTACGTAAATATACATATACATAAAATCGTGTACATATACATATACGTATAATGGTAATCATATACATTGATGCTTAATTGACGCATATGTATTAGACTGATGTATTTTATATATGCATTTATGTATTATGAATATATATATATATACATATACATATATAAACGATGCTAAATTGAAGCACATATATTAGACTATTGTATTTATATATGTATAAATGTGAGCGTAAAACGTCAGTTTACAGTTGCATACACCTTAGTCTACTTGTCAAAATCAGTCAACTGCGAATAATCTTTCACTCTAATATTTGTATGTTCAACCTTCTCCATTAGATTATTGAATTCAAAAAAGGTATATGTTTTTGCCATTACATAAAACACATCTGATAACTTTGCATATGACTTTCTAAATTATTTACGACATTTTTTCATAGATTCCAGATGAAAGCATCTATTAGATAAGCATAGCCCTCATATATTCTCCAAAAAATCAAATGATCAATTAGATCCCTTGCCTATATCAGCTTCTTCCAAACTTGGGTACCACATTCAGTTCTTCACATAACTTATTTAGGATGTAATTTGCCGCAATACTTTATTCATCATGTACTCACTCCACATAGACCTCTTAGTTCTAAAGTTCCACCAAAGTTTATAGAATAGTGATGTTGATACATCATGAAGACTCCTAAACCCAAGACCTCCTTCCTCTTCTGGTACACACATCTTAGACCAAGCCACCCAATGTCTACCTTTTCCTTCCTCATTACTACTACAAAAAAATTTGCAAAACATTTTTGAATAGCATTTAAAACATTCTTAGATTGATTCATGACTGACAGGCAATGTATTGGTATACTTTACAGCACATGCTTAATTAAAACAGCTCTCCTTCTAAATGATAAGAGCTTTCCCTTCCAAGATTGTAATTTGCAACTAATCTTGTTCATGATCAATTGGTAATACTATTTTTTTTCCTCTTATAGAACATGGGACATCTATAATAATTGAAAGGGAAATCTTTCTAAGTATACTTGTAGCCATTTCTACCAGGACAACTGCACCATTAGACATATTCTCATGAAAATACAAAGCACTCTTCTCCTTGTTAATTCTCTGCCCTGACACCAACTTATATTTCTCCAAAGTATTTGTCAACAGTCGTAAAGTCCCTAACTCTGCCTAACATATAATAATCATATCATCTGCAAATGCAAGATAATTCAGTTTAGGACTTTCTCTAGGCATGCCAAATAATTTAAAGTTCTTTAAAGTCAGTAATTCCTTTAGACTTCTTGAAAGCACTTCTGTTGCAATGATAAACAAAGTGGGAGACAGAGGATCCCCTTGCTTCAGTCCCCTAGAAGATTCAAAGAAACCTTTAGGCTGTCCATTAATCAATAAGAATACCAATTATTTGACAGTAGCTTGTAAACCATATCCATAAGTTGTTCACAAAACCCAATCTTTCTGAGCACTTTTGTCAAAAAAAACACTCTATCCTATCATAAGCTTTCATCATAGCCAGTTTCATCACCATATTTGGTGGTTTTCCTCTTTTCCTGATTTTAGAAACTATTTCCTGTACTACCAAAATGTTCTCTGCTATACTCTTCCATGAACAAATCCAGTTTGTTTCTCAGAAACTATATCTGGTAAAATATACTTAAGTCTTTCATGAATAATCCTTGAGAAGATTTTATTCACAAAATTACTAAGTGATATTGTTCTTAAGTTTGAAAAGCTGCTAACAGTTAGCTTTTTATGAATCAAAACCACATTTGTGTGTGTAATGAACCTTGGGAGTTCATAGCCACAGAAAAAGGCTATAACCATTTGATGAAGATCAGTAGCTATTATTTCCCAAACATCCTGAAAGAAAGCACCAGTCATACCATCTGGACCTCCACCACTATTTCTATTTAGCCCCATTACTGCAAATTTTACTTTCTCTAATGTTGGAACTTTTATAATACCATTATTTTGTTCATCTGTTACCACAGAAGGTAATGCATCCAATATTGAAAATTTCATGACCATCCTCTTATTTTTGAAACTGATTGTGATAGAACAATATAGTAGCTTCAGCAATTTCATCCTTACGTTTCAACCATTCTTCTTTCTCACTCTGAATTCTGTTAATCCTTAGTCTAGATCTTATTCCCTTTACAATAGTATGAAAAAACTTTGTGTTCTTCTCTCCATCTTTAAACCACTGAAAACCAGCTTTTTACTTTTAGTAATCTTCCTCTCTTTTCAACTGCACTGTCAGCTCAGCCTGTGTCTTGTATAAGGATGCTCTATTCTCCCCTGATGGGTTCTCTTCAAACTGCTTCTCTCTTATCTTGATAACCTCCTCAAGAGTAGCTATCTCTTGGAAAATGTTTCCAAAAGTTTACTTACTCCACTTAGTCAATGCAGCCTTGGTCTTTTTTAGTTTCTAATGAAAAACAATGAATGGATTACCATAAGATTCAACTTTCTAGTTTTGCTTAATAACCTTCATAAAAGATCCCTCCTTAAATCAAAAATTTAGGAACCTAAATGGTTTGATCAAATGCTCCTGATTAGTACTGCAATAAAGTAACATGGGAGCATGATCAGAACTACTCCTTGGTAAATTTTCCACCTCCATTACAGGGAATAGTTCCTGTATTTTGTCATTAACAAATACTCTATCCAATCTTTTGAATATACGTTCTTCTTCTAGTCTTCCATTTCACCATGTAAACTTACTCCCCTTAAAATCAATTTCATCCAGATTACAATTATTTATGCAGTGGTTAAAGTCCTCTGTTTCTTCAAAAGTCACTGGTAAACCTCCAAGTTTCTCCTCTGCAGGCCTTATTACATTAAAATTCCCTCCTACAATCCATGGATCATTTATATTACTACTCAGATTCTCCAGAGAATTCCAAAGCACAACTCTTTCCATTTGATTACATCTGGCATATATTAAAGTGACCACCACCACCACACCTGCATGTTGATTCTCTAGTCTGAGTATGAGTTGTTGTTCCTCATCACTAACTATGGTATACTCCATTGTTGATTATATGAATACCCATATATTTTCTGATATATTGACTGTTGCATACTCCATTCCCAATCTTCTCTTATATACCTCAATATTATACCTCTCCTGAAATGGCTCCATGAGAACTATGAAACCAAACTGGTACCTTTTGTGCATTATTATTAACCTTGTAAATGCCTTCTGAGTGTTAACAGCCCTTATATTTCATATTAAAGCATTCATTTTGAGACTGAATCAGCTGTTTGACTCCTTGTCTACATTGTACTATTACTAATATCTTTATTTTATTTGTTTCTTTTACCATGCTTCTTTTTCAATGACTTAGTCTGATTAGGAGATAAATCTCCTTTCTGTGCCACCTCCTCAACATTATCTATTAGGTCATCCTTATCAAGATCCTCCTACTTACTTTTAAGAACTTTCATTATGTTACTCACCTCTATAGCAAGAGGTACAATATTCTCTAGAATTTATTCCTGAGAATTATTTTTTGTACCAAAATTAACTCTCTTGACTCATTTTGACTCCCCTTTTCTTCTGGAGTTTTATTTGGATCTTCACTTTTACCATCTGAGCTTTGAACATCAGCATTATCTACTTTCTGACTCTTTTTCTCTCTTTCTTTGTCTGTTTATTTCTACTGTGATTCTTTAACCTTGTCATTCTTTCCCTGATATTCTGTTACTGCTACATCTGTCTTTCCAAAACTTCTATTGACCCAATCTTTGGTGCTCTCCTGCTCTTTTATATTGGTAGCTAGTATATCTTTCTCTACTTTGTCTTGTTGATTCAATACATCAAAAGCATTTGATGTTTCTATAGCCTTCTCTGTGTCTTTCACCTCTCCTCGAATATGACCATATTGATTGTTTATATATTTTCTCTTTCTTGGCTTCCATGGATTGTTCTTCTTCTCTGAATCTGCATTAACATCATCATTGTGCTTTCCTTTCATACCTTCTTTAGTATTATGTTGAGCTCTATTTTCCTACTGCTTCTGTTTAAATAACTCTGGATGAATATCCCAGTAGGATTCCTCATCATGACACTGTAAACAACACTCTTTACAATACTTAGGTTTGTAGTCATATTGGATTTTGATCCATTTGGACTTTATATTCCCAGTAACATCATCTTCTTTATTAATTTAAATTCTGTGTGGCAACTTAGCAACTAGATCCACCTCTATCTTCACTCGTGCACAGTTTGGCCTAGTATGGTTCCTTGTGGCCATATCCACCACCAGAAGTTTGCCCATGACTGAGGCAATGGAGAATATAGCTTCTTTAGCAAAAAAATTTGGTGGAAGATCTGGGAATAAGTCCATGCTACTCCCACCATAGTTTCAACATCCAGTTCAAACCATAGATCCCATTTGAGGGTCCTCATCTGCCAATACCTATCTCTTGATTTAATGAAATATGCAAAGGTAGATAACAATTGAACATAGTCTTCTAATTGATTCAAACGAATCAAAATATCTCTTATATCCAAAACTCCTATTGTACAGTCACCCTTGATCGCACATTGTTTAGGAATTAACTTTCGAAGCTTATTAACATCAGGCTTTCCATAAGAGAACTTACCAACGATTGCATGTTGTAAATTTTCTTGCACAACCAAACTCTTCACCTTTGACAAATTCCAAGTAATCGAAGGTTCTCCATGCTGCACGATTATTGATTTTGGAGGCACTTTTACGTATTCATGCACACGAGATATTGGTTTAAGTACTTCAGCATATTTAGGACACATATACTTTCTCTTTAATCCGCTTTGATGTGTCCTCCGGTGGGATAGTCCTACCGAAAGTGGTAGCCATTTTGATTGAAAATTGAATCTACATAGACAATTTTACATGCGCCGATTTTAAGGTTTTATAACAATTACTAATTTTTCGCATTATAGGTGATCAAAAGGGTTGCACTCCTAAAGTCTGATAACCACTTGGTGCACCTAATAGAATACCTATTATCGGTTAAAAGTTCTCTGTGCAATCTGTTACTTAATGAATATTGAATAGTTATAACTCTTCATATAATATGATTCTTACGATCTAGCTAATTAATAAAGTTTGAAGAGTGAAGTAAACTATATGAATTATCTAAATGGGAGTTGGGGAGATATTTGATTTACGTAAAGAATGTAAACAGATTGAGGTTTTTTTGTAATTTATTAGATATAATTATTGTAATAAATATGATAACTTTTTTATTTGTAAATAAATTGATTAACAAAAAAAATGAAGAATGAATTAAAAAAAATATGAGCAAAGGTCATAAATGCCACACCACTTGTCTATGGTCCTTTATACTCTATCTGTTTTGTTTTAATTGCCCTTTTTTTAAATATTTATTTCAATTTAATTGTTTCCTTGATGAAATTCAGAGGATATAATTATGTTGTTTCAATAATATCCTTAACATTAAATGACTTAATAAAATGTATATAGTCAAATTTATATTTTCGCCCTTGTTGACTTGATACAACCCTTAAGAAAATATTTATTGCTCCCTCCGTTTCAAAATAATTGAATTATTGGACTATTTTTTAGTGTTCAAAATAATTGAATTATTCATTATTCAAGATAGATGTTGAAATTTTTTTCAATTTTATCCTTCATTAATTAAATTTTCAAGGTTGAGTTCTAATGATCATTACTAATATTTTGAAGTTTGAAAAGGGTAAAAATTAAAAAAAAAATGACTAATTTATTATTATTTTTTCTTAAAGATGTGTGTCATATTTCAACAATTCAATTATTTTGAAATAGAGAGCAATAAATATTTTCTTAAGGGATGTGTCAAGGCAACAAGGGCGAATTATTTTAAAATCGGAGAGTATTTATATGTATTGCGATTGGACAAGTTAATAGATGGTGCCTAGTAAGTGAAGCGTGCTTTCCTACAAAATAATTGACTGATATAAAACTGCATTATTTGGACTCGAACTTTTGCTGCCTAACTCCAAATCTTCTTATTTATATTTTTGTTTGTGTTCTCATTTTTATCAACAAAACAAGTGGAGAATTCAACACTCTATTAATTAGCAACAATGCATTATTGAGTTCGAAATCGAGATGGCGTAATGCGGAAGCTTTTAGTTTGTAAATCATAAGACGATAAATCAGACGACACATGAAAAATTAAACTAAAAATATATTATTGGATATGGTTTGACCAAACGGCCTACATATTAAAAATAAAATTGAAAAACCTAAAATTTATTGGGAGAAATTTCCCCCAGACTCTTTAAAGACTACATTGTGGATGCTATTGTGTTATGGGATTACATTGTGTATGTTATTGTGTTATGGTATGAGAAGGGGTCTTCTATTTATAGATATCCAAAACCTTTCCTCCAAGAAAGAGGTTAGCCAAATATGAAAAAGAATTATATTTTTTCTTTCAGAAAAAGTAAAAGTAATTATGGTAACTTTTATTTTCCTTCTAAGAAAAAATAAAACTTAAATATAGTAAGAAAATCACGACAAAAACCCTAACAAATCTCCCTTTTTAGCTTGATTTTCTTCACTTGATCCGTCTTCTCTTCATATCGCGTGCATGAACTTCGTTCTTGATATAATCTTCATAACTGCTGCTTGTCATGGTTAAAAATAAGGTTTAAAATATCATAGTTAAAAATTGGTTTAAAAGTAATTATTTATTTTTATTTTTAAAGATGCAGCAGCAGAAGTGTTGAAAATATGGTTGAAACTTGTTCTCCACGTGTAGTTTGATAAAAATCTTCATTATCATCCAAATTGTTGCAGCTTAATTTTGAAACCGCTTTGAAACTGTTTAATCTCGTCTCACCACACCATTGGACCATTGAACTGTAAGCTTTGATACCACTTGTTGGGTTCGAAATCGAGAGGGCGTCATGCGGAAGCTTTTAGTTTGCAAACCATAAGACGATAAATCAGACGACACATGAAAAATTAAACTAAAAATATATTATTGGATATGATTTAATTTGACCAAACGGCCTACATATTAAAAATAAAATTGAAAAACCTAAAACTTATTGGGAGAAATCTCTCCCTAAACAAAGACTCTTTAAAGATTACATTGTGGATGCTATTGTATTATGTATGAGAAGAGGGTTTTCTATTTATAGATGTCCAAAACTTTTTTTCTAAGAAAGAGATTAATCAAATATGGAAAAGAATTATATTTTTTCTTCAGAAAAAAGTAAAAGTAATTATGGTAACTTTTATTTTCCTTTTAAGAAAAAATAAAACTTAAATATAGTAAGAAAATCAGCTAAAAACCCTAACATGCATAACAATTGTCGTAACATCATTTAGGAAACCATCAAAGGATGTGGTGCAGTGGATGAGGCTGCTCCTCTCTTAATCAGAGGTCTCGGCTTCGAGCCCTGAATGCAAAAAAAATTCTTGATAGGAAGCGTTCTCCCCAAAAGAAACCCACACGGCAAGAATTTGAATTAGTTGAACTTCAATGCAAGTACTGGTCACCGCATGAGTAACAAAAAAAAAACATCATTTAGGGAAGAGTGGGCCAGCAGCAATGCATAACAATTGTCGTAACATCATTTACGGAAGAGTGTGATGGCCCATCATGTCATCGTGTAATTAGGCGCCACATGACACAATAACTACTCATTTAGCAGTCTTACATTGGAAGGAGACTAGTTTTTGCCTTTTTGGTGGGATATTCTAATAAATAGGGAGAATTTTCATGATGGGTCATAGAATTTCATGAATGTAAAAGGAAGGCAAAATTTCTAATATTGTAGAAAGTTCTAGAGGGGACTATCATGTAAATATGAATTACTTCTACAATAATTATTGTTTGTATATTAACCCTTGGATGGGTAGCATAAATCGATGTCCATTCACTTGTAAGGATATCAAATAAATCTTCTGAGTCTTACAGTAATACAAAAGTTTTCTTTGACAATTCTTTTGTGTCTTGCTTTAATTTACCGTTCTCTTAGCGATCTAGAGTTAGAAAGGCTTACTTGAGGTTGCAAGCTCATGAAAGATTTGTGAATGAGTTGTTAAATACCACACATAATGCGTAGTGAAAGTCTAAGACTTAATTGAAGAAATTTGAATTTGATTGCACATCTGAATGATTGATATATTAGTGCATAATTTATTTACTTTTAAATATAATAAATACACAATTTTATAAAAAATAATTAAATATTATAAAACTAATAAAATTAAATCATGATAAAAATTTAATAAATTTATGTTTACTGGTGTTGATTGAGATATTTGTAATGGCGATGATAGTTGGTGCAAGTGACTAGTGATGATTATGGTAATAATTGATATGGTGGAAGTGGTTGGTGTTGTAGTGATTGACACAATGATGGGGGCGGTTGTGATGTTGGAATTGGCCAAAATTAGTATTGACGACGTTGGTATTGGTGGATAAAGAATTCATGACTACGACAATGGTGTTGATGATAGTTACAACTGGTACTAAGTGCGATGATGAAGGTGGTTGGTAGTTGAGATGACAATAATGTTATCTCAGAATTATAATGTTATTTTTATCTTACATTGAACGTGAAATAACAATCATATGATAACTAATTCTGAGATAACTTATTTCCCAACCAAACACGCTCCTATGATAAAGACCTAACCACACAGAATAAGTGCTCAAATCTAACATATTTTTTTCTTTTAAAAAGAAAAATCTAATATAAATAAAACACTTAATGATCTAAAGTTCAAACTATTCAAACTTCAATAAGTATAAATAAAGAAGACCTAAAATTCCTTATATTAGTCCTCATAATTTGGATCATTGTCATACTCAGACTATTTCCACAAAATGAAATCTAGGGAGAGTAAAGTATGCGCAGTATATATCACTACCTCAGATGAAGTAGAGACACTATTTTCGGTACATATTGACTCAGGATAAAATATAATATGAAAAAACCTAATAAAAACAAAGAAATCAAATGAATTAGTACATCAGTAAATATCTATAATATAAAATATAATATAAAAAAACCAAATAAAAACAAAGAAATCAAATGAATTAGTACATCAGTAAATATCTATAATTTATATCTATATCTATAATATACTAAAAGTGTGAGAAATGTTGTTGAAACTTTTTGTCCTTCTTTAAAAGATTCAACTTTAATAAAGTTTCTTTTCACTTATTTCCTCCAATTATCATTAATTAAATATATAAGAATTAATATTGGCAAGTTTGCTTTTTCCTTATATAGGTGAAAAAGAACTCCTAAAACATGTGATAAGAGAAAAGTATCCATTTAAAAATCTTAAATCGATTAAAAATTATTTTTTTCCTTACTTAAACTATAAAGTCCTAATTTTCAGAAATCTATTTAATATCATTAGAACTTTTCGTAATTACAGTCGAACTGAAATTTGAGCAAATTTCAGAAATCAATTTAATATCATTAAAACTTTTCGTAATTACAATTCAGTTGAAATTTGAGCAAATTCCACGTAAAGATAGATTTGAAAAAAAAAAAATGGAAATGAAGTGGATGGCAAGAAAAATAAAACGCCAGTCAAATTTATTTTACATTAAATAGGAATCATTATAAGACAAAAGTAATTATACTTAAACTAGTCAAGTATACGTGCTTTGTGTATGTGTCTCGTATTGATAAATGTAATTTTATATAAATAAATAAAATTATTAAAAAAATAGCAATTGAGCTGCAATAAATATTGTATCTATTTAAAAGATATAATTTGACTCTAAAAGTGTTTCATCTTAAACAATAAAACTATACATAAAATGAAAAATTTAGTGAATTAAAATTTTTTTGCTAATCAAAGAAAAAAATTTAGAGAAAAATTAAGCCACAAAGGAGCATTTGTTGTACATATACCTCATACTAAATTAAAATATAAATATTATTAGTAATCCACGATCCAATTTAGGATTGATACTACTATTCATAATATAAAATATAACAGAAAAGGAGAAAAAAGTCATAAAATTAAGAAAACACAAATAAGAAACAAACTTTATAAGAATATATTATTATCTTTCGATTTTGTCTAACATCACTCCTTTACCTGGCTACACTAATGATCATACATGGACAAACTTTTTACTTCTTTAATTAATCAAAATTAATATTGTATACATCTTTAATAAAAGAACGTACATAATTAGATATAAATATTTAATGATACACTTACGGCAACATCATGATGCATATTAAAAGCTTTAACCTCAATTTCTTTGTGACTAATCAATTGAACCACATGTGATCGACCAAAAAAATTATTGCGAGAATTATTCTCTCCTAAATAATAAATGTAGATAGATCATCTAACTTTCAAAAATAATTAATTATATGTTAATTAAATTGATAGAATAGAAAAATGAAGAGATAGATTCATACAATTACTTGGATGCTAACATTAAAAAAAAAAATTTACTTAATTTATTTTCAATTTTAAGTAAAATTCTTGCCAAAATAATCTACCTATTTTTGTTAAAAAGAAAATTACAAATTCGATTAACGAATAACTACTAAAGTAGTATTTTGTTAGTATTAAAGATCATATTTGGTTAGTTCTTCGAAGGTGAATTAATAATTGAAAATCAACAGTATTTTTAATTATGTTTAAGTAAGGAAAGTTTAGTAACCAAATTTTAATGGGACACCTAAAGCATTACACAATAATTAAATAATAATTTAGTAAAATGATAAATGACAGTTTTGTAGTCTTTTAATGAAGGGCAAAAAGTTCAAATCACTTTTTTAAGGGTCTTCACACGTTTAATATATTATAGATATAGATTATAGATTATAGATTATACATATTGATATAGATTATAGATATAGATAATGTAAACATAACAAATATTTTTTTGCAAGCACATGTATATTTTACCACCAGAAGTTTCATATAATTTATAATATATTAAAAGTGTGAAGACCTTTTGAAAAGTGATTTAAACTTTTTGCCCTTCATTAAAAGTCTCTACAATAGATAAAATGATCATTTTACTATATTCGTAGAATTATTATTTAATTATATTTATAATATTCTAAATAAGGAGTCCTAAAATATATGGTAAGTTTTAAAAATAAAGAAATATTAAAATATATGATACAATAAAATACATAATAAGAATTATTAGAAAAATTAATAATTATAAGTACTAAAATATATGGTAAAAAGGGAGGAAAAACATGAAAAAGAAGTGCACGTTTTTTTTTGGGTAACACATTCAAAAGGAAAAAGAAATAATAAAATAAGTAGACACTATTAATCAATTGGAGACAAGAACTCAGTTTAATGTGAAGTTTGTAGTAGTTGTAAACCTCCAGATTTGTGGAACATAATGTCTTTGATTAAGTTCATTGTGCTATAGCCTCCTTTGCTTCACTCTTGGCTAAATTATCAAGATCACGAGTTTGTAGACCAATAACCACGTTGTGACAGTGGCCACATAGCAAAGGATGCTCAGTAAAAGAACCTACTTGAGGTGAATAATTTCAGCATCTGTCACATTTGGAGCCATTTGCACGGGATACACCAATCCAGATTTTGTTCCCTTCTTCCATGAGGTATGTGTAAAGACCTTTAAAAAAATGATTTGAACGTTTTGTTCTTAATTAAAAGACTCTACAATAAACTAGACTATCATCACTATTTTCCTTAAAGTATTATTAAAATATTTTTAATAATTTACGTGTCCATGAATAAAAAAATTGCCGCCTTTGATTTTGATTATAATTGTCATTACTTTTGGTAAGAAATAGTAACCATATATTGGAAAAGGTAGGTTACAACTGTACAAAGTGCATTAGGAGTACAATTCTCCTAACTTTCAACAAGTTAGTAACTAAAGATCAATAGTGTACATAGTATATGCTCTTTTTGGGAGGAAAGATACAAATAAAACCAAACTAACTGTATTAGGATTCCTATAAATTCTCAAGTTTTAAACGAAATCAACATCAATGTATTTATATTTGGAAAAGTAAAAATAAAAGTTGAGTCCTTTTTGATTTAGAGGAGTCTTTTTTTTTTCTTTCATAGTAAAAAAAAAAAACTATGAATCCTTTTATTTGTCTATTTTAAAACTTCTATAAAAAGAGTTACAATTGCAAATTCTTTTCATTAATTTTATGACCGTTTTTTCAAGCTTTATTTTTAGGTCTTCTTATGCAACTCTGTGCAACGTCTTTCCAGCTTTGTTTGTTTTCAAGTACTCCCATTTTCGTCTTTTATTAATGTTGCATTCATGTATTTGAATTCATTATTTAACACGGTAACATTTAAATGTTTTATATTTATGCATCTTACTGATATGTCATTATTCAAACGTGCAGGCAAGGTCAAAATCAGTTTTCAAGTTTTCTGAATTTCTATTTAATACAAATTCTGTTAGAAAAGTTTTTCTCGTGGAAAACATAAAATAATCTATTCCCCAAACTCTACTTATGAAACTTTATTGTTGGTGTATTTTAGTAAAATAAATGACGACTCCTTAAATCCTTTTGATATTATTAAGTTATTTGTTGTAAATATTAGCTAATATTATTCATTATGTTGGCCTTAAAATTGTGACTTATCAATTTTTTAATAATAAGATCAAACTTCTTCACTCCCAAATATCTAAAAGACCAAATTATTCAAATATGTTTGAAGAATTGTGACCAAAGCATTTTCGTATTTTGTTTTTTATATTATTTCACAAAAATAACAACAATTTTTATTATATATTTCCTCCTAAGTCCTCAAAAATCACAATATAGTATCTAAAGATTTTCTTTTATTGAGACATTCATTATTTTTAGGAATTTACCTCTACTAGAAAAATAAATTTCATGACTTTAATACATTATTTAAAATTATTTATATGATTTTTAAAAAATTATATACCTATCCATGAAAAAGTGAGCTACTTTTTTCTCCTTCATATTAGATTTAAAGTTGAATAATCATTAATCCCCCCCAAAAAAACTTGAATAATCGAAGTCCCTTTAAATTCTGTCGAAGAGATCAAAGCGAAGTCATCAATTCAATATTTAAATGGTCTTCTCTAAGATTGATCTCTTTTCAAAATAAATCGAACCTCAATATCACATTCATAAAAAAAATATGACCATCTCTCTTAGTTACACAATTCCTTTAGATTTTTCTAAAATTAAAGTTCAAATAAAATTTGTAAAAGTATTATATACTAACTTACAACTTTAAATTATTATATTTGATTTATACTGAAAGAATTTTCTATATAACTTTTAAAATTTGTGTTCTATTTGATTTATGCCAGAAATTTTCCAACCAAATTCATATTTTATTTGATTAAGTTTAAAACAAGAAGAATCTAACCTTAAATCAAACCCCAAACAAACAATGAAAGGAATAAGAGTAAGTTTGCCCAAAATTACTGGCAACATGCCGAGTTTTCAAATTATTTGGAGCTATGTTTGTATGGAATACAAGTTTTCTTTCTTACCATATATTTTAGGTCTTTTTAATTAATAATTCTCTCAAAAAATTTTACCACATATTTTTTCTTACCAATTATTTTAGGGATTTAAATTTTATCATAATTTAAGTTGTAAATAAATATTGACGTTGTATTAAATTTCATGTCAAAATACGACACTAATACATAAACTCTATACTTCTATACTCACATGTTGATAATTTAATTTTTAACTATCTTCCTCTTCTATGCACGTAGGAGTATACCTAACGTAAAATATGTTCATCATTGGAACAAATATTTATATAGGATGGAAATGTCGATGAGATTGACTTTTTCCTAAATTCAAGTACCTGCTAGAAGATTATATGATTATCCTTGCCTACATACTGCAATATCTTTTCTCCTTAGAGATTAGTTTTTATTTAAGAACGCTAAATACAGATTGTATAGAATGATGGTTAGATTGATTATGTTGTATGATATGGACATGACACAATTTCAACTTATCGAAAACATAAACTTAGATAGGAGATTATGAAGGACTCAGATTAGATAGAAGGTTTATTAGATAGTTAAGTTAGAGTTGTCTAGCTCACATATTCTTATTACGATTAGCATCCAAGTAATTTTATAAAATTAAACTTATTAAAGTGAGGTACACGCGCAAGGCGCGTACAACTAAACTAATATAGTATAAATATAGACATAGATTAGAGATTTAAATTTGTGATGTTAATTCATCCCAAATTTTAAATATTTAATTGTTTGCCAAAAAAAAAAATTAAGTCTGTATATGGTATTAAGTAATTTTTATTAATATTCTAATTATGAATTTTAGAGTATACATGTTTCAAAGTCGTGAATGAGAATTTAGGATAAAATATTCATCCTCTTTTAAAAACTTTATATAGACAAATATGTTCAAACTTATTTACAATTTTAATATAAACTATCTAACGAAAAAAAATTATTGTCAGTACTATTATGACATGATGTCGAATAATTTCAAAGTTAAGCCTGGTAACTTTCTTACATAATTCGTACTACACCTTTTTAAATATAAATAGTAAATATAATCAAAATTAGTGCGTAAATTATAATTACACCTTTTACTTTATATAAAGATTACAATTAATGAAAAAAATAGTAAAGGCAAATTGAGTGCGCTTTTCACTTTAATTTAAAATTACACATAGTGACAAGCTGAGTGTGCTTTTCACTCTAATTTAAAATTATACGTACTGAATTTACCTTAGTGGATTCCTAAATGTTTGGAGTTTGTACATTATTCAACTTAGTGAAAATAATTTTTTTTTTTATCTAATAAAAAGAACTCAAAGTGCATAAAATTACTTAATGTGATATGGTAAAAAAAATAAAAACTCCTAAACCTTAAAGAATTTTGATTCCACGGAATTTTCCTTCTTTGGGTTTTATTTTCATTCCTGATCCAAAATTGAAATACTAATTACTATGAATTCTTATTTATATTAACTTACAGTACGTGCATATGATTTCCATCAATAAAAATAAAATGTCTATTGTTCCTCTTTAGTACGAGCAGTACTAATATAAATGGACAACAAGATAACAATGCATTACCTATCAACATTCTCCTATTTAAAATCATGTTCTATTGTTTAATCAGCTCTTTCCAATACCTTTTTAATCTAGCTTTACCTCTCCTAAAATCATCCATCACCAATCTCTAATATCTCCATATTATGACATCCATACATCTCTTTTTCACATGTCTAAACCATCTCAATTTCGATTTTCATAAAAGAATTTTTTATGCAAAATAAATATAAAATATGAGAAAAAAAATAAGATATCATAATCATAAGAACAAAAAATCTACATATTATTCTCTATATTAATAATTCATTGTTATGAGAAGAAAAAAGAACAACTTACCTTTTTCTTCTACTTTCAATTAAGTACAAAAACTCATTAATCATAAACCTCTAAGGCAACTCCCTTTGTAGCAACATATAACTTAGCACAACGGTAAGATTTTTCAATATGTGATGTATTTGAGCCTTTGAAATCAAAAGCAATAATAGACAATGATAATAAATACAAACGTTGCATAATACTGATTATGAATTATCAACCATATATTAATAATCTACGAGTTTTATTACAATAAATTAGTTATGCCCTTATATGTTTATATATAGAAGAAATCGCGCTACAATCTGAATCATTGCTAAGTTAAGCTTCAGTAACATGGCACTTTCCAGTAGTTCTATTCCAAATAGAAAAATATATTAAGAGAAAGAAACACCTACTTATCATAATTTAGCTTCATGAACTCCATCACTAGATATTATCGTTTTCTTAAACTCTTCTTGTTCAATGATAAACTACCATATGTAACTCATAGCATATCCTATTCTTGAAAGCTACAAGTTACCAATTATGTAGTCGTTGATATCTAAATTAATGTCTACAATCCTTCATATGTATCTAACCTGCTAATGATGAAAGAAAAAGAAAACAACATCAATTCATTAAAAAGTATAAGCCAAATTTATTATGAATATATATAGAATCCAAACCAAGACAATTCTTTTTGCATACTGAATTCATTAAAAGATGAAACATTACGAGAATAATTAAGTGATATCTATATAAATAAAATACAATAACAATTTAGAAGAAAAGTAAAGAAGCATCGAAAGATCAACTTCAAAGAAGAAAAAGTAAAAAAGTGACTCTAGAATGATAGATATTTAATAGAAAAAAATAATTAAACTGAAAAATAGAATGCCTTCTTTAGTTGTAGTGTCTAGATCCACACCTAATAAAATCTCAAATACTGTCTCCAGTGTTGATTTCGTAAATAAGTCCTGCCAAGTGGAAGAGTTAGCTTATTAACTTGTTAATTAACTGCGGAGCAAAGTGAAGTTACATACTTGAATTTCTATTGCTTGGTTTGAGGCACGGCTTCAGATATTAAAGTGGGATTTATATTAACCAAGAAGCCCTATATTTTTGAAAAAAAAATTTTCTTTTTTTTTTGAAAAGTCAAAGACAACACAAATGAAATAACAACCTTTTTTTTTTTTTTTTGGAGAAGTGACGTACCCAACGTGCACCAATAAACATAGAAAAAAACAGTTACCATAAATTTAGAAAATATTCTCTGAAAAGAATCACGTTGATAACAAAATAAATTACCAAAAATTTAGAATCCAACTATAAGTAGAAGATCTTCACCATTTAATATTTTATATATTTATTATAGTCAATATTAATATTATAAATTAAAGAAAAAGGGTGAAAAGATGATTTTGTCTATTGCAGAGTGTTTTAATGAAGGACAAAAAGTTTGAATCAGTTTTCTAAGACTCTTCACACTTTCAATATATTATAGATTATAGATATAGAACATAAAGGATAGGCAAAAGTAAGAATATGTATCAATCAAAAAAAATTATTTCATTTAATGTTTAGAATAAATATTTAATGTTTTTTCGGCTTTAATAAAGAGGTAATATATGATATGAGAAAAAGAGGAAAATATTATGAAAGAGATAATTAAATAATATTATGAAATTATAATATTTAACGCTTCTAAATTAATTAGAATATTATCTTATATATAAAAAAAAATTATGAACCTAAAGTTAAATTAAATAAACTGAAGATAGTATAAAGAGATGTTAGAGGAGATTCAATAATATGATATATTGACAAAATAGATTGGTAACTCTTTAAATTGAGAAAATACCGAATTACCTCCCTGAACTATATCCAAAAAGGTTATGACACACCTCAACTAAAGGGGGTCCTATTATCCCCTTGAACTAATTAAAAATGTATTTTTGACACTCTTAGTGCCTATGTGGACACTTCAGTGTGTTGTGCCACGTATGTGCCACGTAGGCACTAAGGGTGTCAAAATTATACTTTTAAATAGTTCAAGGAGTAATAGGACCCCTTTAAATTGAGGTGTGTCATAACCTTTTTAATATAGTTCAGGGGGTAATTGGGTATTATCTCCTTTAAATTTGGTGATAACTTTCTTTTAAATATTTAAATTATAATCAAGCACCTAAAAATATAATAAAGTGTTCACATTTAATAGAGACATGAGAATAAATAGAAAAGTAATTTTTCAAAACTAAAAGTGTCTAATAGAAATATTTTAGGTTAATTCTTCCCATATCATATTATTTTACCTCGTAATGATAAAAATATTAATTTATTGTCCTTAACATTTTTAGCAACATATGAATTACTCCATATATCATATTGAGAAAGTTTATTAAGCTTTTTGTTTTTTGATCATTTTATTGTCTTGATAGGTTTTCTTAATTCAGTTTAGTGCGTGATTTTTAATATTTTTATATAATTTTATATAAATATATTAATTTTTTATTTAAATATTTTTATATAATAAAGTAATTAATTTATTTATTAATCAAGACATATTTTATTTTATAATGTCAAAATAATTTTATAAAATTAAACTCAGTATAGCGACCTCGCGCGTAAGCTAAACTAGTAATAACAAAAAGAAGACAACACATAATAATATTTTAAATTATCACTTATCTAGCATACTAACACGGGCCCAACATGGTGTATGTAAAGAAAAAATAATTGCAATGCATCAGTGTGTAAAACAAACTATTTACTTTATGATAGTTGTCAAGAAATCAAGTTTTACAAGGAGTTGTATAGATTTTATTTACATAGATAACAAAATGCGATGCATCCTTAGCTTGAGAGGTGAGATGTGTAATTATATAGTTGAACCTGTTTCATTAGATTGAGAAGGGTTAGTATTTAGATGAGCACCAGAAACAAAAAAACACCAAAAGTATTCAATCTTTAATCACACGTCCAACTATTCAACTTCCTTCAGAAACACCCCACAGTCAAAAAAATCAATTCTTAGCAATAGAATAAACAAAAATCATCAAACATAATTTAATCTTTAACTACATTCAGAAAAACCACAACAAAATGACTACACACAAAATAACAGAGTAGCACATAAAAATTAATTTTTAGCAACACAAGCAACCAAAAACATCAAGACAACTCAATATTTAACTACATCCAAGAACATACACACACACTGACAAAGTAAAACATACAGAAAAAATCAACATTTACTAATCTCCATAAATAAATAATAGAAAGACCAATTTAAAACTTTACTCGGAAACAAAAAATCATCCAAAAAGTTGACACACCAAATACTCACCTAAAAAAAAAATAACAGAAATGCCTGCAAGAAGAAAAATATGCTCTATTTTAACCATAGAAACAAAGATATGACCCAATTCCACCTCAGTTAGCACTAGAAGCAACATCTTCAGTCTGTATATATTATCATTCAATGATCATATAAATTACATAATGTTCAAATTTCTATTCTCTGCATCAGACATGGCAGAGTAGGTCAGTAGAGCATGTAAAGATGGCTGAGCATAAAAGTTATTCAGCCACAAAAGACAACCACAATTCTCCTAAGCAAAGCTTGGCTAACACAACCATTTGTGACAATATTTGTCGAATGCATGGTATTCCCTGTTAGGTTTTTTCTTAATGATGAAAAATATTTTATCATTAATGATAGTATCAAGATGGTACAAAAAGTATAAATCAGCAAAAAGACAAGTTGGACATATTATATCAGTTGTTCTCTAATTTGCATCAGTGGACACGGATGTGGTAGCATCTTTTGCAAATCGAAGCAATACAAGAAAAATAATATTTCGAGTATAGATGAAAAATTGAAGACCTTGTAATACGCATAACAAATATACATATACATATACATATACATATACATATACATATACATATACACACATATATAAACACACACACACACACATATATATAGATAGATATACATATATATATTGCTATATATAAATATATATATATATATATATATATATATATATAAATAAATATTACAAACACGAAAAAAGCTTTATTAATTTAGAAAGAAGGTATTAAGGAAATGAAATTTTTTGCTCCTAACTTATTTAAGCAAATTAGATTATAAATAAATCAACACTTTTATTTAGTATTTTTCAAAGTGCAAAAAAGAAATAAATAATAAATTTAATACTCTTGAGTTTTTGGATAAGTTTGACTGCCTACTTATGCACATTCTAAGTTGGAGGTCATAGATATAAGTTGAGGCCAAGTTAAATAATATATTTATGTATTATGCCACATTAAAATCATCTTTGTACGACAATTTTTCTGTAAGAGAAGTGAATAAAGTATGTTTTCCATGCCTGGATTGCTATAATCTTCCAGAGAGATAAAATAAGAAGCAAATGTAAGTATGGAGATGATAACAGTAAAGAATTTAACCTTTTGGTATCAAGCTGCCAGATAGCAAAGTAAAAAATGCTAGAATAACAACAACTAAAGGCATTAAGCTACTAGAGAGTAGAATTAAGTGAAGGTAGCATATTAGTTGCTATACAAAATGCTAAGGCCAATATGTGGCATAAATAACTTGAGGATCATATTAATTTCAGTGGGCATATGCTATTGTTAATTTCCTAAGCATATAGCATAAACAACTTGATGTTCTTAACAAATGCTATTGGGAGTACTATTATACTGATTTGAGTAAAGTAACTATGACAATGAGCACCGTGTGTGCAAATACTTGCTATTTAACAGAAAATTTAAACAAGACCACAACAAAAATAATAAAATTCAGGCAAGAACATGAAAAATCATCAAAACTATACTAATTAATGACTTCACAAAACCCACTTATCAAGTTAAAATTTTAGATTAAATAAAAAAACTTTCTTCCAATTAAGTCTGGATGAAGGTGAATCGCAGACACACAAATGTCAACTTTTTAATAGAATATAGTATCCACATTAATTCAATTTTAGCTGGTTTAATCTCAAAGATTAACATATAGTAGTAAGATTCATCAGGTAGTTCTATCCTATTCTTGGAGCATCAGTACAATTAGCCTTTTAAGTGAGTTAAGTCCCTCTATAGCCAGTTTATTGAGAGACCAAAGAAAAAAAAATGTTGGTAACCAATATGTCAACAAGCTTTTAGTGATGAATCTATAAACCAAACTAATGGAAATCATATCAATACAACTTATTGAAGTGTTATTGGTATGAGATAATATGTAATATAAAAAGACACGAGTAGTTGAAACATGTTTTATTCACACATCGGAGCAGTCACCTAAGATGTAGATTACAAATATGCATAAGTTTTTACTATATCACTGGCTAGTGAGATTACTGTCAGGTGATATTGAAAACGCACACGAAAAATACTAAGGGAAATGAGTAAATCTCAGAGATGAACCTGAATTGGTTAATTTAAATTTAAAAATTTATAGAAAGAGTATTTGTAAATTACCATCAACTTTCAAGTACTTGTTACTGCCTAGGTAAGAATAAGTCGTTTGATTGTTTCAGGAATTGCTAGCATTAGCTTATGTAGGGATCAAAACCAATAAGCCGTGAAGGTACTATCCTGAACTTCTTATTAACTGCTCTACATTATTTTGGATGGCAGAAAGAAGTATCTGTGCATAAAACGTATCCAAAGTGCAATTCTGATATAACGACGTTAAAACAGGTTATGTTATGGGACTAACAAAGGCGGTGAGGGATATCCTGTAATACAGTGGGATGAAAAAATTATGTCAACTTTTATTTGAAATTGGAGTAATACAATAATAAACCCCGTGTGGTTTTAACAAATGGGGTCTGGGGAGGATAGTGTATACACAGATCGTACGCCTATTAGGTAGAGAGGCTATTTTTAATAAAAGTTGAAATATTTTGGATGAGAAATTTAAGAGTATTTTTGGTAGGGTCAGAATTTTGTTAATATAATGCAAATTGAAAAACATATTTGGAGGAACAATTAAAGTAAGAAAGTCTGCCTATTCATTTCATAACATTTAAGACATTTAAATGAAAGCCCACTCTCAAAAAACACTTATTTTCGTCAAAACATTCAACAGAAACTAACATACATAGCGGTAGGGAGCGCTATCTCTAAATGGACCCTACCTAGCGCGAATTCAAGTTAGTCGAACTCCAATGCGGGTATCGAATATTGAACGAAAAATTCAAAAAAAGAAATGAAACGTTTACAAATAGATGAAAGACAACTTTCTTTGAGTCTACTAATTGAGTCATTCATCAAAACAGTTTAATTTTTTCATTTGTCTAAATTGTCTAGTATACAATAGCAGAAAGCAAAAAATCACGAATGGATATTCTGTTGTTAAGACTTTTTAAGAAATAAGAACCATAGAACAAAATTGAGAGGATGAAAAAATTGATCATGCAATATCATTTTTAATAACAAAAATGCCAGCAAAAAGAAAAAGATGCTCTATTCTAACTGTAGAAACATGCAGTTGTCGAAAAGAAAGGCTTGACATTCATTATTTTTTTTTGGCAGAAGAGTGATCTCGAAAACAAAAAATATGACCCAATTCTACCCCAGTTAGCACTAGAAGCAACATATTCACCATATATATATATATATATATATATTATATTCAAATTTATATTTTCAAAGAATAATAAATAAAGCTAATTTAGTAAAAAATAAGCTGCTATTCTCTGAATCAAACATAGCAGAGTAGGTCAGTAGAGTATATAAAGATGGATAAACATAAAAGTAATTGAGCCACAAAAGACAATCACAATTCTCCTACGCAATACTTGGCTACAACAACTCACAGAAAAGTAGTGACTATATTCAACAGCGGGACTACTTTACACTCCATTATTTTCTACTCCGTCAAAATAAATTAAAAATTACACAAATACACAACTTATGTTTTCAATATTACAAAAAATCTCAACTTTCTGAACATATTACAAAAATCTCAACATATACACAGAATGTTATGTATATATCGGTTATGCTATGTATATTAATAGGGAGAGAGATTGAGAGAGTAAAGTAATTAAAAAAGTGGGAGAGAGTGTAATTACTTTCAAAAAGGTTGGTATTTACATTATTTATACAAAAATAAAATCTAAAAAATAAAGAAGAACTAATTAAGGCCTTTCTCATTATAACTTGAGGTCTTATTGACATAAAATTAGGCACTTTTAGTTATACCTTCTTACTGAAAAATTTTCTTTGCAGGGGTAGGATCAGAATTATTAATATAATGCAAATCGAAAAATATATCTGGAGGAACAACTAAAGTAAGAAAGTTTGCCTATGCATTTCATAACCTTTCAACTCTGTCTGTTACCTATCTTAAACTACCCGAAAGTAAAACATTCAAAGAAATCAAGATAACAGTATATTCTCTTGCAGGCAGATAGAAAAATCAGATGGAAGACACAAATACTGCTTAAAAAAAATCACCGAAAAGATTAAGAATTTCCTTCACAAAACTTTTGAAGTGTTAAAAATTTGAACTTTTCTTGTGCAAATATTTTGATTGAAATTGCTTATTAGTAGTTTTGTTGGTTCTTTGTTTGGAGATGAAGATTTGACTCATAGCGATATTTATTTTATTTGATTTGCTCGGGATCTATGTGAAAACTACAAATCTCTCAAAAGTAAAAGAAAATCCTACTTAAGCTGTCAATCTCCCAAAACTATAAGAAAAGGGGTTAAAAAAAGGGGCCGAAACAAAATACACCTAGTACATTAGTTGCGAAGAACAACTCAAAATTTTCAAACAGATAAAAATTTTCACAATATAAGCAGTAATTTCAGTAATCCAAACAAACCCCAATTCTTAAAATAAACAAACTTCAACGCAACGAATAAAATCTGTATAATCAAAAAGTCGAAAAGAAAAACACCCGGTAGAGAGCAAGTATAACAACGCAAAATTTATTTTTACTTTCTTAATTGTCGATTTTACATGTTTATCAATGGAGAGATAATGGAGAACACAACACAAAGATAAGAAGGAGGTAGAGAATGACACATATCTGATGCTACACGTGTAATAAAGTTATATAAACTCATCAGCATATCATGTAAAATGACAAAATTATCCTCACACACGTTTCTTTGACATCAAGCATAATGTCAAAACCCTCATTTTATATGAAGTACTAAAGACACTCGTTATTAAATAACAGAAAACTGAAATTCAAACGTTCAAAATAGTCTCTCTTATTCCTTCTATAAAAGAAAAAACCACTACGCAGCTCCTCTTTCCGATTCACGCGCCGCCGTTCACCACCACCACCACAATATGGGCGGTGTGACGTCATCCATCGCTGCAAAATTCGCATTTTTCCCACCGAATCCTCCGTCGTATTCGGTTGTTTCCGACGAGTCGTGCAGCGGTAAGTTATGCATACCGGAGGTACCGAGGAGGGAAAATGTTGATGTTTTGAAGCTGCGTACTCAAAGGGGAAATGAAATTGTTGCATTATACGTGAAGCACCCGAAGGCGTCGGCTTCTATGGTTTATTCTCATGGAAATGCTGCTGATTTGGGGCAAATGTTTGAATTTTTTGTTGAGTTGAGCCTCCGTCTTCGGGTTAATCTTATGGGGTAAAAGTATCAGTACTCTGCAGAATTATTTAACAAAATTATCTATGTTTTCCCATCTGTTTCGATTTGTTTGGTTTACTTTCGTTTGGAAGAAAATGTTTTTTCCCCTTTTTTTGTTAAATTTTTAATTCTAAAATTTTTATATGACATGTTTAAATAACAGGATTAAAGGTAATTTTGATATATTTTATGTATCTTTAGTTTAAGATCATAAGGGTTCATTTGGTATGGGAGTAAATTATCGTAGAATTATAATAGTTAGATTTGGATATATTGAGATATCCCAAAAATAAGCTTGGAATAAAATTTATACGGTGGTTGATTGGTTGTATAAGTCTTTTTTCTTTTTGATAACCATGGTGTTCGGACCAGCTTGTGTGTACCTCGACTAATTCCACAAGATACATGTCACATCCCAACAATATCAGGTATCAAGTAACTTTGTCCATCAAGGCTAGAATAGATGGAAAGAAATCACCTAGTGTTTTATCTCTACTAGTATTTGAACCTTAGACCACAAGTGCTGAACCCACTTCATTGACCACTAGCTTCACCCTTGGGTTTATACCGTCAACTAATTGTAGTATAAATCTTATCTCAGTCTTAATGCTAGGATATCCCGTCTCATCCTGCGTATCAAACCAACCCTAAGATTTTAAAGTTTTCTTTACTTTTTAAAACTCACTGGGAAGTTAAAACCAACCAAACAAATTGAAACAAATGGAGTAGCTTTTATGTTTGCTTTGTTTTTGCTTCTTTGTCATCTGATCCTGAGCTTTAGAAGTTAGATCACCCATTTTTTCTTTATACCCTTGCTCCAGTTTTTGCTATGGCATTTCTTAGAGGAAATATATTGTTCTGAAAACTAGGACAATTGCATTTAACTGACTTGGAGCTATAATGCAGAAAGGCCCTCCATCCTGATAAAAGATAAAATTTAAGGAAGGGAAAAAGAAAAAGAGAAAGGCAAAATTAATCTGATCAGTGACAAGTAAGGAAGTATGAGTTTCTTTTCTCTTTTTGTTAGTTTAGGTTATTTTTTCCTATCCTAGCGACCCAAAATGCAGCTTTTCTGGTAACCGACAATTGGAACTTCCATTTTTGTGTGACATTTCACTGAATGTGAATTGGAGATGTTGGATGTATGATGTTCTTTGTCAGCAAGTAGATGTATTTGTTCAAGAGCTAATGGGGAATTATCTATTGAAGACTAAATTTTAAATGGAGCATAAGTAACGCACATTAGTAATATGTAATTTTCTAATACTAATGTAATATCCTATCTGTATTCATAAAGGAAAGTGTCTTAGCAAGGAAATCCATATACATGTTTCCTTTTTAAGCTCTTCTATACGAGTTCTCCCTCTCTCCGATGAGTTCGGATCTTCATTTAAGATCGTACTGTTAGGAAGGAACATATATCATTTAAAACACATCAGGGACTTAGATTAATTATTGTGGATATTTATTACAAGGAGCGAGCTGGATTATGAAGTTCATAATGCTACTGTTGATGGACTTTACTTAAAAAATTGCTTTAGTATAGTTCTTTTGTTTGGTAGGGGTGAAACAGAGAAAAGGATAATGTATTTCTTTTGGTGAAGCTTAAGATTTGGTGGTGCATCAGTATTTTTCTATCAAATACTTTTATTCAAGTGTACCATAGGTCAAATGAATAAGGAAACATTTGTTTCACATGATTTTATGCCTAAATCCTTCTCTTCTTTCTTCACCCTTTCTTCTCATTTTTGTATAGAAATTTGTCAAACTAGACAGTGAGATTGCTATTTTCCTTGGTTTCTTGTTCTTCACTAACTTGCTCATGTGTGCTTCTTTAGGTATGATTACTCTGGATATGGACAATCGGCTGGAAAGGTTAGATATCTATTACCATAAATGTCATTACGCGATTGATGACATCAGAAAGGCTGTTTTAAATGATGTGGTGGCTTTATCCTTTTTAATTTTGGTTGGGGAAAGTGGAGGGGAGGGGTTGGTTTCTGTAAAAGAAATTCAACAAAGGTAACCTTCTGGACAACATTCAGCTGCCTTCAAAATCCAGTCTTGGGGAATTTCCTATCTTATCGACAAAATGCACTAGTGAGAAATATAAATTGGCTATGTTTTCTACATAAGAGTTCTATCGTCTACTTATTTGAGCAGCCACATTTGATGTCCTTGAACCATGAGCTTAGATTCTCTGTTGGTATGATAACTAGAAGCAGAAAACACCTTCTAGAACTTAGCAAGCATATGTAGTTGGTCCAGTGAATTCTCTAGGACCTTGCACAATGCACCTTGGCGTTTTTAGTGCTACTTCGTATTTTCTGAAAGTGGTAAATTACCTTTTCTTTCTCATGAGGAAGACATGTCCTAACTCTAAGTTGCGAGAATTAATGGAGAGAAAAAAATATTATTGAAAATTGTGTGTCTACATAATTACATCTAGACCCTATTTATAGACACTTTAGTACAATCCTTTTTCAAGTAGGATTTACTATTCCTATTCATATTCTAACACTCCCCCCTCAAGTTGGTGCATACAAATCATATGTACCTAACTTGTTACAAATGTAATTAATACAAGGACCGGTGAGGGACTTGGTGAAGATATCTGCAAGTTGATCACTTGACTTCACAAATTTTGTAACAATATCTCCTGAGAGTATCTTTTCTCTGACAAAGTGGCAATCAATCTCTATGTGTTTAGTCCTCTCATGAAACACTGGATTTGATGCGATATGAAGGGCTGCTTGATTATCATACACAAGTTTCATCTTATCATTTTTTCTAAATTTTAGCTCTCTCAGGAACAACAACAACAACAACAAAAAACCTAGTACATTCCCACATCGTGGGATCTGGGGAGGGTAGAGTGTACGCAGTCCATACCACTACCTCTAAAAAGGTAGAGAGGCTGTTTCCGATAGACTCCCGGCTCAAGACAAAGGACAGTATATAAAACATCAAAAGCATGAAACACGATAAAAATAACATAGGTACGACATCCACACAAAATTGTACATTGCCAAACAAAGGACACCGAGGCCCTCCTACCTACTGACTACGACTCATCCACCCACTTTAGCCCTCTACCCTGATGCTTTTCCTCCATACCTTCCTATCCAGGGTTATGTCCTCAGCCAGTTGTAATCACTCCAAGTCACTTTTTATCACTTCCCAACAGTAGTCTACCCCTACCCCGCTTGAAACCATCCAAGGCCAACCTCTCACACCTACGAACCGGGGCATCCGTGCCCCTCCTCATCATATGACCAAACCACCTCAACCTCACTTCTCACATTTTATCCTTCACCGACACTACTCTCACCTTCTCCCGAATAGCTCTCTCAGCAACTTTTTGATCCAAATTAGCTCACAAGTTACTACAACCATTGCTCGATATTCTGCTTCTGCACTAGATCGAGCAACCACACTCTGTTTCTTACTTTTTCAAGACACCAAATTACCTCCTACTAAAACATAATATTCGGAGGTAGAACATCTATCAGAAAGTGATCCTGCCCAATCAGCATCTGTGTATCCAATGATATGCTCGTTACCTCGATTCTTAAAGATTAGTCCTTTACATGGAGCTGCCTTTATATATCCCAGAATACGAACAACTACATTCCAATGACTATCATAGGGGAAAGTCATAAACTGACTTACAGCACTCACAGGAAAGGATATGTCAGGTCAAGTCACGGTGAGATAATTTAACTTTACAACCAACCGTTTGTACCTTTCAGGGTCATTGAGTGGCTCCCCCTGTCCTGGCAGAAGTTTAACATTTGGATCCATAGGAATGTCAATGGGTCTATATCCCATCATTCTTGTCTCCTCAAGAATGTCTAAGGCATACTTGCGTTGAGAAATAACAATACCTGATCTGGATTGATCAACCTCAATACCTAGAAAATATTTTAGTCTGCCGAGGTCTTTAGTCTGGAAATGCTGAAAGAGATGTTGCTTCAATTTAGTGATACCATCTTCATTATTGCCGGTGATACTGATATCATCAACAAAAACCACCAAAAAATACATAGATTTAGTTGAGAATGTCGATAAAACACTGAGTGATAGCTCACTACGAATCATGCCAAACTGCTGAATTACTGTGCTAAACTTTCCAAACCAAGCTCGAGGGGATTGTTTTAGACCATAAAGTGACCTGCGCAATCAGCATACAAGACTACTAGACTCCCCCGAGCAACAAAACCAGGTGACATATAGACTTCTTCCTCAAGATCACCATGCAAAAAAACATTCTTAATATTCATTCAGCTGATAAAGAGGCCAATGACGAACGGCAACAATGGATAGGAAAAGACGGACAAATGCTATTTTGGCCACTAGAGGGAAAGTGTCACTATAATCAAGCCCAAATATTTGCGTGTATCCTTTGGCAACAAGGCGAGCCTTAAGCCGATCAACCTGACCGTCTGGACCAACTTTGACTGCATAAACCCAACGGCAACCAACAGTAGATTTACCTGCAGGAAGGAAAATAAGCTCCCAAGTACCACTCGCATGTAAAGCAGACATCTCAGCTATTATAGCCTGCTTCCAGCCTCCTGAATGAGAAAGTGCTTTACCTATTGTCTTAGGGACGAAAATAGAGGATAAAGACGATACAAAAGTATAATGGGGTGATGATAAACGATGATAACTCAAGAAAGTATAATGGGGGTTAGCATTATGAGTGGAACACATACCTTTTTGAAGTGCAACTGATTGGCTAAGAGAAGGCAAGTCCGCAGTAGGAGCAACGTCCGACGCATGACATGAATCATTTGGGACTAATGGTGGACGCGGACGATGATGATAAGTGAGAAATGGCACCGCAGCTGGAGATGTAGAAGTAACTGTTGATTCCTCAAAGGTTGGTTCGGGTAAGTCCAGAGATACGAGTAAGACCAAGGATGGTGCGGGTAAGACTGGAGATACGGGTAAAACCTTAGAGATATTAGGATGATCAGAAGATGCATAGTAAGGTTGAGATTAAAAAAAGGTGACATCGGCGGACATAAAGTAACGACGAAGATCCGGTGAATAATAACAATACCCTTTTTGAACTTGAGAATAACCAAGGAAGTCACACTTGAGAGCACGAGGGGCTAATTTATCTTTTCCAGGGGCTAAGTTATAAACAAAACATGTGCTCCCAAAGACACGAGGGGGGATAAGGTAGAGATGTGACTGTGGAAACAATATAAAATGGGGAACCTGATTCTAAATGGAAGATAATGACATTCTATTAATTAGATAGCAAGATGCGAGGACTGCATCACATTAAAATTGCAGCGGTACATGGGATTCAATAAGAAGAGTGCGAGCAGTCTCAAGAAGATGCCTATTCTTCCTTTCTGCTATACCGTTCTGCTGAGGGATGTATGGACAAGACGTCTGGTGAATAATTCCTTGATGAGACATAAACTCCCGAAACTGAGAGGATAAGTATTCTAAGTCATTAGCACTATGAAAAGTACGAATAGAAACACCAAATTGAGTTTGTATTTCAGCACAAAAATTTTTGAATATAGAAAATAACTCAGAATGATCTTTCATTAAAAAAACTCAAGTACATCCTAAAAGTCATCAATGAAACTAACAAAATAACGAAAACCTAAGGGTGAACTGACTCTACTAGGACCCCAAACAGCAGAATGAACTAATGAGAAAATAGACTCTAAACGACTCTCAATACTACGTGAAAAAGTAGCATGGGTGTGTTACCCAAATTGACATGATTCACAATCTAATGTGGATAAACTAGACAAACTAGGCACTATCTTTTGCAGCTTAGATAGACTCGGATGTCCCAAATGTTTGTGAATCAGGTCTGAAGGGTCTGTAACGGAGCATGCTGTGAAGGAATTTGAAGAGATAAGATGATAAAGGCCTTGTGATTCATGTCCTGTGCCAATCGTCTGTCCTGTACTGTGATCCTGCATTAGAAAAGAATCATAAAAAAAGTTATGCTACAATAAAGGGCACGTGTCAAACGACTAATAGATGCAAGATTAAAAGGACAACTAGGGATATAAAGAACAAAGTCTAGAGTGACAAAAGATAGGGGTTTGGCTTGTCCAACTCCTTTTGGTTTTGTTCGAATCCGATTGACTAAAGTAATAGCAGGAAGAGATTGTGAATAAACAATATCAGACAAAAGTGATTTGTTACCAGAAATATGATCAGAAGCACCTGAGTCCATAACCTATGATCCAGAAGTACATAATTACATCAAGACCCTTTGTATAGACACTATAGTACAATCCTTTTCCAAGTAGGATTTACTATTCCTATTTCTATTCATATTCTAACATAAGTAACCAATGGTCTTAGGTTTTCTTGAGCCATCAATCTATCTTTAAGCAAGAACAACAACTGTCTTTACGAAGTTGCGTGTAATTATGCCTGTATTTAAGTAGCATAAGCTTGAATAGTTTATTTTGAAATACTCAAGTGAAGTTCATGAATTTAATATATGCCAGGCAGATCCTTCTTCTTCGGTTTTTGTGTCTTTTGTGTATGTGATAGTGAAACACCTTGGGTTTTGGAACCTTAGAAAATTTTCTGGGTTTTGGACTTACTGGATACCGTACGACTTGGGGTACCAGTCGTATGATGGGTACGATTGGTATGCTCTGGTCGTATGCTAATCAGTGTTGGTTGGTGGGTTGGATTGGTTTTTGAAATGGGTATGACTTGGGTAGGTACGAGTTGTATGGTGGTTGACAAGTCGTATGGTTTGAGTTTTTCCTTCACTTAATCTGAAACTTAGTAAAGTAACATGGATCTAAGTACAAGTGGCTCACCATGAGCTGTAAGATACGGTACGGGTCGTACCATTGACTCGTATGGTAGACAATGTTCAAACTTTCTTTGATTTTATTCTGCCAGGGATACAGCTTAGGGGTACAAATCGTATGGTTTGGATACGACTTGGTTTGGGTAAGTCGTATGGTGGACAGTGTTGGGTCCAAGGGGGAGGCCTAAGGTACGAGTGGTGGGTACCACTCGTATTGAAGGGTACGAACGGTATGGTGGAGTCGTCTGTGGGAAGTTAGACAGTTTAAGTTGGGGTAATCTAGATATTTCCCCTTATAACTCCTTGGGACCCCACGACTTATATCACACTTGGGACATCAATTACCCTATTATTCTAATCTTAAACACTTAGAAACACTCTCTAATTCTCTCTAAGACTCTTGGGTAAAGGAAGGCTAGGGTTTCATCTAGAGGATTATTTTGGGACTTGTACGGGTAATTTCTCTCCGTCATCTTTGTAATCTAAGGCAAGATACTTCTCCCTCATTGTTAGTACCAACTAAAGGCATGTTTTATACAATGTTTTCATGGCATGATTATTGTATGGTTTTGGAGTTTTCAAATATATGTTGGGGTTTTGGTATTAAATGATTGGTTATGGTTTTCCATGTTTTAATTATGTTTTTACATGCTTTAATGGTTGTTTGGACAATTGGTTGCATGGGAATGGTAAATTGGTAATTGGTTTTGATTTTGGAAACACTATGCCCCCAACATGTTTGATAAAATGCCTATGAGAATGCTTTTCCTATATTATTGGACTTTTAATGGAACTATTGCATGGTATGGTTTGGTAATGGAACCCTAAATGGTATAAATGGTTTGAAATGGTTAATTGGTAAGGTCTTGGTGGTCATGGTTATGGTTAATTAAACTTCCTTGTGGGGTACAAGGGAATCCCCCAAGTAAAGATGTTAATCCCCTAAGCAAACTTAATAATGAAACATTTGTGTGGTAAACGGGACTTCTCCTAGTTAACTTGATAATGTAATCTATGGGTTTATGGGAATCCCCTTACATACAAAGGTTGGCTAAAGACATTGCTTGCAAGCTATAGTCGGTATGATGATACCACTACTCATAGCCTTGGTTAATAATAATGGTATAATGATTTGGTTGGATGGTAATGGTTTTAACTGGGCAATAATGCCGAGGTGTGATAGCTAACCGTGAAGGTGCAAGTCCAATGGACGGGCACTGGAAACTCATGTTTGCCGACATGAGGGGTGGTCATATCGACCAAATATAATACTATGAGGTACATGGGAATCCCTTAAGTACACTGTACATATGTATCATGGAGAGCGAAGAGTACTTGGGAATCCCCTACTCTTATGGTATCTCCGGTTTATGCGGCTACACGCATTGGGGCCCGTTCAAGGGTTACACTGGACCCATATAGCCCGTGGGTGGTTCTAGGATGGTTAATCTACACATACCCAGGTTAATGGTTTTAAATGCATACTAAGCCCGGTTCCCTTTCCCGGCATGGTTTATATGTATCAATATATGTATGGATATGTGTGCATGGTTGGTTTACGTGGTAATGGAACCCTAAATGGTATAAATGGTTTAAATGGTTTGGAATAGTTAATTGATAAGGTATTGGTGGTCATGGTTATGGTTAATTAAACTTCCTTGTGGTGTACAAGGAAATCCCCCAAGTAAACATGTTAATGAACAACTTGTGGGGTACATGGGATTCCCCCAAGTAAACTTAATAATGGAACACTTGTGTGGTACACAGGACTCTCCCAAGTTAACTTGATAATGTAATCTATGGGTACATGGGAATCCCTTTACATAAAAAGTTTGTTAAGGACATTGCTTGCAAGCTATAGTCGGTATGACGATACCATTACTCATAGCCTTGGTTAATAATAATGGTATAATGGTTTGGTTGGATGGTAATGGTTTTAATTAGGAAATAATGGCGGGGTATGATAGCTAATCGTGAAGGTGCAAGTCCAATGGACGGACACTGGAAACTCATGTTTGCCGACATGAGGGGTGGTCATAGCGATCAAATATGATACTATGAGGTACATGGGAATCCTCTACGTACACTGTACATACGTATCATGGAGAGTGAAGGGTACTCGGGAATCCCCTACTCTTATGGTATCTCCAGTTCGTGCGGCTACACGCATCGGAGCCCGTTCAGGGGGTTACACTGGACCCATATAGCCCGTGGGTGATTTTAGGACCGTTAAGCTACACATACCCAGGTTAATGGTTTTAAATGCATGCTAAACCCGGTTCCCTTTTCCAGCATGGTTTATATGTATATATATGTAGGGATATGTGTGCATGGTTGGTTCACTTGATTTTAAAGGTTGACATTACTTTATCCTTATCATGAGTACTTGCTAGCGTTCACCCGTTAAACCGTCTTCGGGCGGATGTATCTCCACGTGATGTAGGAACCGGCCATTCTACTCCTCCTGTTTAGTGATCGGATTCGGGATCGGCTATTTGATTGAAGTGGTGAGCTTCCATATTTTGGAAGGCTCTATTCATGTCATGGACATCTTTACATACTTTGGATATTTTGTGGATATTGGTTTTGGCTATGGTTGGGAGCATGTCCCAACTAGATATTGTTTTTCTTTTGGTTAGAGGCTTTTGTGGAACTACTATGGGTTGGAATGGGCGGGATTGGTAGTGGTGTCAGCCTTAGTATTGGCATTGGTATTGGGGCGGATAACGTTGGACTAAATTTATGATTGTTCCATCATCTTATATTATGTTATGGACAGGAACTTGGTTATTGTTTTGGATGTTGGCTTATGGTTTTGGTTTGGTAATTGGTTATTGGTTGGGTTTGGACGGTTCGACTCGTTTGGGTCGGTCTCGATCATGGACCTATCCCAGAGTTTGGAAATTGTATAAAATACGCTATCTTGTTCTATGTTCGGAATTCATCCGACTCAGGGTACCTATATGGTTGGTTGGGTTGGGTTGGGTATCGGGGGCAGTCTCCAGTTCTGGTTGGACTTGAGATACCCATTACGATAAGGCCCTGGTTCGGGTCGTGTCAGATAGAGCCGCTATAGTATGTTTTTTGTTGCAAAAATGGATAATCACTTCTTGATTTCTTGCAACTTATGACAATTTAGTTGATACCATCTTATCATACAATAAGGTGAAAGCCTTTACGCCGCGTAAGCCTTTTCAGTACTGCTGGAAGATCTAATGTCATTAAATCTTCATCTATGTCCAGGAAATTATTTTCTTGCATCCATATTTTCTTAACTTCTGTTTTGAGCCTAGGGTCTATTGGAAGCAGCCTCCCTATCCCACAAAGGCCTGTGTACATCCTATCCTCCCTTGACTCCACTTGTGGGATTACACTGGGTATGTTGTTGTTGGATGTCCAGAAAACATTTTCATGATAACTTGTCTTCTTATTTTTCATTTTGTTCCTTCCTTTCAACACTAGCTTTAGCTATTTGGTTTGGGCATTTAGAAGTGTTATTAGGTTGTTCTTTGAGCTTTCTTTTGTTTCTCTTCGTCTTTTTCTGTCTTAATATCATAAATTACTTGTTTTGGAGTCTCAATAGATATCTAAGGACCTTATAATAAACACAAAAATAGACATCTGATGAAGTATCAGTGGAAACTGAGAATATTCTGACAGTATTTAGGTTATCTGATGCATTTATTCCCCTTATTGCTTGTCAGCTATTGCTCATTATATGAAAAATTATCCTTCTCTGAACCAGCCATCTGAGTGTAATACGTACGCGGACATTGATGCAGTATATAAATGCGTAAAGGAGCAGTACGGGGTCAAAGATGAACAGCTGATACTGTATGGTCAATCTGTTGGCAGTGGTCCAACAGTTGATCTTGCGTCACGCACACCCAATTTAAGAGCTGTTGTTTTACATGGTCCAATATTGTCTGGTCTAAGAGTGTTATACCCTGTCAAACGCACACATTGGTTTGACATTTACAAGGTAAATTTACACACTTAACTGGTTATAGACTTATAGTTTGATTTTTGTTGCTTTTTCCTATTTGCATTTTTACTGGCTGATTTTTTTTTCCCAATTTATTTCAGAATGTCGATAAAATTAATATGGTGAATTGTCCTGTTCTAGTCATCCATGTGAGTTCTCTTTACAACTTTTTAATGCTTCCGTCCCCTAATTTACTTTCTTTCCTCCCCTTCTCTCTGAGCCCGCTATCAGCCTCTTGCAACTTTTAGTCGGTATCTTGAAGTCCTTGGAGAATTGGGGGATAGAAAAGGTACAGGGACTACCATTTTACTAGTTTCCTCATGCTTGTAGTTTCTTCTCTAGAGACTTGCTTTATGATGGATCATTGGTTTCCTTTTTCAACTGAATATTTTCTATGCCACAGGAAATTTTGATTAAGTTTCTAAGTTAGTGATGCTTATTTTCTTTTCTTCTAAGTTTAAATGCTATGAAAAATAGTCGATCTGAATTTTGTCAAGAAGATCCTAGAGGATGAGAATTTTATCAGAATTCAGCTCGTTCCGATGATGTCACTGTAATGCAGGGCGACTGGACATGGGGTAAATACATTAGTAATGCCCTGAACTTGTCCAAAAAACTCTATTTACATACTCCAACTTTACGGGCGTCCCCTTACTCCCGTTCTTGATCATAGTGGAACTACTACCATCTCCCTATCAGACCCAAAACCAGCTACATAGAGTACATGTATTCCACATTACCTTCCACATATGGAAAGCTTTACAACTCTCTTTCTTTCACAAAATTTTTCTGTTCCATCTTCTTCCTTCTCCATCCAATCACTTCATGCTCCATTCCAAAAGAAATGATCTTTCATAGACAGGTTTTCCATGTTCCTATCTCAAACCCAATGCTAAATTTCAAATTTGGGTTCAAGCGAAGAAACACCAGCGAGCTTTGGCCAGGAGAAGATTTTGGGCGACCTTTTCTTGTCTTCCACTTTGGGCGACCTTTTCTTGTCTTCCACCCTTCTCCATCTAAGAATCTTCTTCATCCATCCATCTCTTTATAGGAAACCCCTCTCCAGAACCTTAAAAATAGAACTGAAAGGAGAACTTCACCAGAAAAATTTTCGACAACATATAATCTTACTGTACTGTAACTATGATGGGGCTGAGAAATGAAGGTGGTGCTGTGTGTAACTTTTTTTTTTTTGAATGACATGCAATGTATTCAGGAATTTTAGGCTGAAGGGGTGAAGTTGGTGGCTGGTTTAGGTAGCATTTGTGGTACCTTGCAGATTGAGATAAAGGTGGAGTTTGGAGATGAACTTTTTGTGAAGAAGTGTGGTTGTGTATATTTTTGTGTTTAGGAAAGGGGATGGCCATGGTGGAGATGGAAAACTGGGAAAGAGGTCTTCTCTGATGCAAGTTAGTTGTCTCAAAAAAGAGGTCTTCTCTGGTGTTGGTGGAGGCCACAGCAGCAATGGTGGAGGTTCTAGTGGGAAAGAAGGAAAGCAAGAAAGAAAAACAGAAAAAAGGAGCAAGGGAATGGATATTCCCACAAAAGTGTAGGAGACCTTACCCCTACCTCATGGTGGTAGGGAGACAACAACAACAACAACACCAAACCCAGTATATTCCCACAAAAGTGGGGTCTGGGGAGGGTAAAATGTACGCAGTCCATACCGCTACCTCCAAAGAAGTAGAGAGTGTTTCCGATAGACCCTCGGCTCAAGATAGAGAATAGTAAACAGGAGCGTAATGAAACATGAAGCATGATGGATGACATAACATAAAAGGAATAAGACATAATAAAATAGAAATTAGAGCAATACGAAGATAAGGTAGATAAGCGCAATATGAGATAAGAGGTAAGCCATAGGACATTTGGAATATGACCCCCACCTAGCAGTAACATACACACACAGACCAGAGACACCTGCCACACCCAGACCCTCCTGACTAGGGGCTCCTACCTATGGAGGGAGACTGTTTCAGAAATACCCTTGGCTCAAGTAACGCATACTAAAGCAGTCTGAAAAGTAAAATACAGAATTAAAGAGAACATATCAAATAATAGGGAAAACATTACATAGCATTCAGAAAACAAAGAACAGTAACAACAACCAAATAATGCGATATCCGAAGCACAGGAAACATGTAGTAACAGAATCATCGGATTATAAACTAAAAGATTAATGCAACTACTACCTGTATGGAAGGAGAAACAGGTACACTGTACAATGGAGAAAGAACAAGAAGTAGTTTTGAGTGTAATTGTTGGATAATATCCAATTAGCAAATGTCTGTACAATTTACTGCACTTTTAACACTTTCTTTTGTTTCACGCGCATTTCAGAATGTGGGCACTTCCTTTGCCACGTCATCTGTAGGGATATTACTTCCATTTTGATCAAGAATAGAAGGAATAAGACGCTCATAGTTGAAGTGTGTAAATGACATTCTGAACAAGTTTAGGGGGTAACTTTATCTTTTTCCTCAGACCTTCCAATGGGTTTTATATACATTGAATGAATTAACTTGTCTTTGTCTGCAGCGAGTGGAAAAGCTTTCTTTTCCAGCAAATCTTTAAGTTAATGAAACGCGTTTGCAAAATGTTAAAACACACTCATAAACGTGATTTTATGCTCTTTTTTTTAATTAAAGATAAAACTGAATTTCATGTGGTCATTTTAATCAAATCTGCGACTCGATAACAGCCAAAAATCATCATAATGCGACTATTTTTAGTGTACAAGTTATTCTCTCTAACATCTTAGTTATTAACATTTCCATGTGTAGGGAACAGCAGATGAAGTTGTTGATTGCTCCCACGGAAAACAGCTCTATGAGCTATGCAAGGAGAAGTATGAACCATTGTGGGTAAATGGAGGGGGGCATTGCAATCTTGAATCTTACCCAGTGTACATCAAACATCTAAAGAAATTTGTTCTTGGTCTTGGCAAATCAAAGCCTGCTACAAATGGTTCTCGTAAAACGCCTTTAGTCTCTGACACCCAGAAACCTGCTGAAAGTGGCGCCTCAAACACACTCAATCTACCTTTTGACCTTCCAGAAATTCCCAGAAATAGTTTGGATAGTCAACTTGATAAGATGAAGTCAAACAAACCTGAGAAGTCTCGGATGAGCAAAGATTGTGTTGAAAGGTTTAGGAGACGAAAGATATCTGTGTGGTAATAGTTTTTGTAGAGGGATAATCCTGTTAATAATCTATAAAATATTGGATTGAGATGAGCTTAAATGCAGCAACATGGATAGTGAGGACTTGTATAGCCGACTCAACTTGTTGGAATTGAGGCGTTGTTCTTGTTGACAGCACAATGCTAGAAGGAATGCGATGGTCTATCGGGTGAGCTTCAACACCAAATACTATGTTGAGTGTGATTGTAGGTGTAAATAATTGCATCATTTAGAGGTGTAGTTGGATTTCTCCATCCATTTTTGCCCTGTATATAATTTCAATTGTTCAACCGTCATTTTGATGTAGAAATCTTCTAATTTTTGGCTGTGATGGCTCTAACAAAAGTACATTGGCAAGAGACACAAAATATTCAACTATTGTGGTATAAGCTCTTAAATTCGTATTTCTCTTTTAACTATAGGCTATAATAACAATATCCATGTCTAACACAGGTACTCTGGTTTGGTCTTTGGACCCGTGCATAACAGAAGCTGTGTCTACCGAGCTGTTCTTTTTTAGTTTATATCTTTCTACATACAACTAGTTATGAATTCATTAATAATGTATTTGCTTTCTTTAATTTTTAATTGACGATATATGAGTACCTTTTGAGATTTTAAATTAAAATAATTTTCTTATGTTTTACGACAGTAAGGAAAAAGAAAAAAAATCATCAATTTATGGGTAGGCTTAAGTCATCGCCAGATATCTAAAGTTGTTTCGAAAATTCACTTAGACCTCTCAACTAAAACCTGTACTTAACCTACACGAATTTTGATCCAATCAAGTCTTTTAAACAATCAGCAAAAGGTATATAGAGAGTGTGTTACACTCGCGTTACGTGGCTCAAACGACGAATTAAACGATGACACTTGGCATTGAATTCAAAATTAATTAAAAAATATTCCATAACTAATTAAATTATAATCAAAAAAATATTTTTAACTTTTTTTTTTTAAAAAACTAAACCGCCCTGCCCCGCCCCTGCCCCCCTCCCCCCTCCTCTTCATCTTGTACTAAAAAATTCTCCGGCGTAGCTTCATTTTTTCCGACAAAATTCTTCCTCTTCTACAATGATAAATGGATTGAGGAAGATGAAATAGCTTATTGATTTATGAAAGTAGCATTTTTGATTTTTCTTTTTGAATTAAATTTAAATTTTGTTGATTTGTGGAAAAAAATAAATTTACATTTTTCCGGCAAAGTTTCATTTTTTTGGTAAACTAATGGTGGAAAAGAATTAAGAATAAGATCGAACTAAGAACAAAATAATTCAAATCGAATTCAAACATAAATTCAAAACTAAGAACAAAAAAGGAGAAAAAGTAGAAAAAATGGGAGGTAAATTAAGTTTAAGAAAAAAAATGAGAAAGAAGAGTGGGAAAGAAGATGAAGAGGGGGAGGGGGAGCCTTTTAAAAAAAAATTATTTTATTAAAATTTTTTTGGGGCCCTCAGTGCCACTTGGCACATTTTCATTCGTTATTTATTCAAAAAATAGTGCCTCACGCGCTCTCATTGAGTGGACAACACGCGGAGTGCTATGTAGGCAAAAAAGGTCTGATTGGATTCAATTCGGGTGGGTTAGGGGCCTGATAGGTACAAGCCTTAGTTGAAGGGTCTAAGTGAATTTTCGAGACAACTTTAGGTGCCTGGTGGTGACTTAAGCCTTATGGGCATAACAATCAAAAAGTTATAAATGTCAAATGTTGTATAAGTAAGAAAATAAAAGCTCAAATGTTATAGAGATACTTCACTATACTCCGCTCCAAAAACCGTCAAAAGGTTAAGAATATAAGGGTCAATTTTTTCAATTTTTGGTCTGGATTCAGATATTTACTGATCCTTTTAGAATAATTTTTAATTAATACACAATTACAGTCAAACCTCTATAGTGGCGGAGGGTGTCTGAAAGTCTCATGGCTGCTATAGTGAGGTATTGTTATATATGTATATTGATATTTGACATTTAGATCTCATTTAGTTGTTCTAAACAAAAGTACTATTATGAATGCAAAAAAAAAAAAAAAAACAAGGCGGGGAACACATCTACAGACACCTAAAGTTAGCTTGATCTTTCACTTTGGTACCTAAATTAGACATTGTTCATTTTTGACATCTTAACTAGTATCTAAGTGTGTCATTTTAGTACTTTATGCTGAATCGTCATGGCACGTGTGCTACACGCATTTTGAGCGCATTTGAGGGATGTTTTCATAAATTTTTCATCTTTCTTTCTCTTCTTTCCTCACTCTTTCTCCCATGGATTTTTATTATTTTTTTCCTTCAAGTTAAAATAAATACCCTTCTTAATACCCATAGTTTTCACCATTTTTTAATTCAGTTAGAATACCACTGCAGAAACATGAAAAAATTCTTCATAAAACTGGTGAAAATGAGAAAAACACTGAAAGAAAAAGACCAAAAATGGCTGGGAAATCAGTTGTTATCCATACTGGAGTACTGTTTATCTAATCGAGCAGGCATCCCACCACTTAGTTATCATTTAGTAGTGACGATAAATGGGCAAGGTTCCAAGCATTTCATTTTCCAAGCCAACATAAGTTGTTCCAAAGAAAAACATGAGCCGGTTACACCTGATAACAACTTTTTCCTTTTGTTTTGATATTAACAAATACCAAGAGGGACTAAATCAACAAATAAGAAGCCAAGCAATAGGCAGCTGCCTAAAATTTTATTAGATAACAACAGGGCATAAGGTTCAATTTCAAATCTCAGCAGCCAAACCACAACTTAGTAATCTATACGAATAGAAGACAATATTGTGAGAAAAATGATCCTAACTAATCGTTCTAAACATTACTTCATATATAACAAGACAACCAACTAAATTACACAAACTTCTCAGTGTTTCATCCAACTTTTTAAGATATAAAGATGTGTGGCTGCTGAAATTCGTATTTGAATTTGAATTTGGGATAGACCAATAATTTTGTAGAAGAGTTGGGTTTGGAGAGAGGGGGAGGGAGGGGAGAAGGGACAGGGGTATTGAAGAAAATAATCTGTTGGGGGGTAGGGGGTGAGGGTGGAGGGTGGGTGCATCACAACAACTAATTTGGGGGTGGGGTATTGAGAAGATGACCTTGGGGTGGGGCGGGGCAGGGGTATTTATTAATTAAAGTTTTTCAATTTTAAATTAATTATTTTGTTTGAGAAAAATGACACATGTCATTATATTATTCGTCACTTTAAATGTCATCGGCGCGTGTAATACTCCTACATTGTATATTTTTGTCGATTAAACAAAAAGTGTCATAATGACACACTTGAATACTAATTGAGGTTCCAAAAATGAACGTCTAGTTTATGTGCCAAAGTGAAAGATCGAGCCAACTTTAGGTGCCTGTCGATGAGTTCAACATTAGTAGTTTTTCCTTCTGAAGTTATGGCGATAACTAGCAAACATCATTTAACTAACTAGGGTGATCATGGATGAAGCTCATAGTTCGAAGTATTCTATTTATCCAAGGGTGTCAAAGCTGTATCATGACTTGAATATAACATTATTAGTAGTTTATAATGAAGAGGACATCATAGAGTTCATGTCCAAGTGTGAGAATTGCCAACAAATGAAGTATGAGAAATAAAAATGGGAGCTATGACTCAGATGATGCCTATACCTGAGTGCAAGTGGAAGCGTTTTGCGATAGACTTCATGGTTGGTTTACCTCAGACTTTAGGAATGTTCAATGCTATATGGGTCATCGTTGACAGGTTGACGAAATCCGCCACTTTTTATCGATTTAGACTACTTATAATTAAGAGAGTGGTTAAGATTTAAATCTAGGAGATAGTTTGTTTATATGGTGTGCCTATCTCCATCATTTCATATCGAGGTACTGAATTTACATGAAACTTATGGAGGTTTATACAACAAGATTTTGGTACTCAAGTAAAACCCAGTATAACCTTTTACCCTCAGATAGATAGTCAGTTTGAGTGGAATATTCACGTGTTACGAGGACACGATTTAAGCATATGCTATTGATTTTGAAGAACATACGGACTAATTCTTGCGTTTGACAGTGTTTTCATATAACAATAATTATAACTCCAGTAGTTAGACGGCTCTGTTCGAGGCTTTGTATGGTGGAAACTATAGGTCTCCTATTGGGTGGTTTAATATTTTTTAGGATAGAGCGTGGGTTATAAACTTGTTGAGATATTCCTTATACAAGGTTAAGGTGATTCAAAACATGCTCCTTGCAACATAGAGTAAAAGAGTAACAGAGAAATCATTCGGTGGAGGAGGCACTTGAGAAGCTAAGCAGAACATGCAGCGTAGATATCCCTAACTTTTTAATGGCTTAGATACATTCTTTCTCTTTTCGTTTGAGGATAAATGCATGTTTTAGTGGTGAATGATGTAATAATCTTCACAGTCATTTTGTGATTTTCGTATATTTTCCTTATTTTGCCCTTTCTCGTAGCTTCTTGTATTTGTGGTCAATTGAGATGGGTAACACGATTCTCAAGGTGATGTGACGAGTATTAGATAAGTCTTTTGTTTTGAAAGATTAAAAGTTGAAAAGTTTGACCCAAATCAATATTAAGAAAATTTGGAATGGAATTTTTGTAGCTTTGTTAGATCTAGAAGTTATTCTTAAATAATTTTGATAGTTGGTTCAGTTCTCGAGGTTTTTGACTATAATTCAGGGATTAATTGGATTTTTGAAATATAAGTAGTTGTAAGACCCTGTAAAGTCCTAGCCCATTTCAGCCCAATAGAGCATGCCAAAAGAGGTCCCAGACTTAGAAAATTTTTAGCTAAGTATTGAGACTTAGTCTCATTTTTGACCTCAATATTTCAATGGTTTTATTTTTGATATTTTCAGCCTTAAATTGTCAATATTTAAATTAATTCATGATCATAGTTATCTATAGGTCATCTCGGGTGAGTTTTGGAATTTTCAGACATCGTTTGAGACATGTTTAGATAACCAAAATCGTGGGTCAATGCGATCAGGACACGTCGCGTTGGCTATCTCGATGCGACGCATCGGTAATCGCATCGATACCATCGATGCGGTGTGTCGCCTGTCGCATCACTGGGCACTTTTTTCTTATTAAATTACGGGTTTGTGGGTGCAAATGAGTCATTTTTCACCCATCTTAACCCACCATAACACGAAATTAAGGATCCAAAAGGGAAAATATACTCGTCTTTTCACAATTTCTCTCAAGAACAAAGCCCTAGTTTCTTCAAGTTCAAGTCCAAGTTTCAAGAAATCCCCGACAAACTCACACAAATTAAACAATCAAGGTATGTTTAGGTGTTCATCCTTGGGTTCCTTCCACCCTTGGAGTTCAAGAATCTTTTTTTTAAACTTAGATTATGATTTACATTCTTGAGTGGAATCGTGTTCATGTATGTGTTGTTGTGTGGATTCCAAGCCAAGAATATTTTAAGTTTCATGTAAATAAACTAGAATATGTGTCGATTTATATAACCCTCATCTTAAATCCTTGAATTGTGATGTTAAATATGGTAGTCATGACATTCATATATTGCTAATTCTCATGTACAAGATTTATGCATCCTAGGTGTTTGAAAAAATGTCTATGTGAACGAATTGTGCATGATAACCTATGTGTGATGCTTATAAAGCTGAGATATGGTTCCATTGTCTATGCTATTGAGTCCTGGGGGTATTGTATACCTGAAATTTAGCTATTTATCTAGTCTCCAGTCAAAATAGAATAATTTTGTAGTATCCTGCATAGTAGCATTTGGTCAGTCAACAGAATCAGTGTGAGTTCAGTCAAGCCTAGTACAGTCTAGTGATTATTTTAATGTCGATTCAGTTGGGAGTAGGATTCAGCATCGAGCGAACCCAGTGATGGGGGCATTCCTTCCAGTAGAGGGTTGGACCTTTAGTAGTAGTCCCTGAATTACAGAACTACATAGCCAGCGTAGGTTAAATCATTTTTCTGCTAGACTAGGGTTGACGTAACCATATATATCTCATGATTCTTTCTGCCAGATTAGAGTTGACCTAGCTAATGTTAGTAACCCATGGCACGATGCTAAAACCCTTTCATTTGGGGTTACAGGTTGGATCCCAAATCAGTTTATAATTGGGGTATGTTAGTTAGATAATAACTCCCATAGTTACAATTTTAGTATTCATTATTCAGTATTTAATATTTAGTATTCAGTACAGAACTCATTTCAGTTCTACATGATTATAGCTTTCAGTTATCAAAAACTCAATACTTCAGTTTTACAGACAGATATATATGCTTGGTATTATATGTTCAGTACTTTTAGTAGTCCCAGTCTTGTATGTACTCTCATCCCGTTACTTCATGATATTTAGTTATTATTACTTATGCACGTGAACCCATACGTATTATCCTAACCTCACCAAGCATACCAGTACATTCAAAGTATTGACACATACTTTCTTTGCGCTATGATATTTCATATCATAGATTCGGACGCTCGGGTTCCTGTCCGTACCTAGTCAGATCAATCGATCAGCCACAGCTACAGTAGTGAGTCCTTATCCATCGAGGACTTGACACCTATTTAATTGTTGCATTATTTGCAGTATTTTTAGCATTTCAGTTATTTTTAGATAGTAGTTGGAGTTAGTTGGGGCCTATCCCATAACCTCTTTTATTTCAGATGTTTAGAGGCTTTTAAACACTTTCAGTTAGCAGTTATTCTATAGATGTACTCAGTATTCATTCAGTTTTATAAACCTTATGGAATTTTTAGTTTTACTTTTGCATATGTTTCATGATTTTTATTCAGTGCTCATAGCAGGTACCAGTCATAGGTTAGCTTGTGGTCCTTTAGGGTCATAAGCACCGTGTGATGCTCAGGGTGATCTCAGGGTGTTACAAACTTGGTATCAGAGCCTAAGGTTCTAAAGTATCCTTGGGAGTCTGAAAGTCGCATCAAGTAGAGTCTTGTGCATGGGTATGTAGCGCGCCACACTTATAGATAAGAGGCTTCGAGGCTTGTTTAGGACAAGTTTCCTTCTTTCAATGTTCATATCGTGCGAGTGAGCATAAGCTCATGTTAAATTCTCTGTCTAATCCAACTTTTCCTTCTATTTACAGAACATGCCTCCCAGAAAAACTAACGGAAGAAGAACAGGCAACCAGCCAACACCTCCGCCCGTTCAGGAAGATCTCCTGAATGAGCACTTTTCTCATGCAGAATTCAGAGCAGCATTCACCACTCTAGCCCATTCTGTGGCAGCTCAGAATATTCGACCAACTACTATTCAGGCCAACCCTGTAGCCAATACTGCTGTAGCTAGAATTTGGGACTTCACCTGAATGAATCCTTCTTTATTTTCAGGGTCTAAGTCTTAAGAGGATCCACAGGAATTCCTTGACATAGTGCAGAAAGTAATAGGCATTATGGGGGTAACTACTAGTGAGAGTGCTGAGTTAGCTGCCTATCAGCTGCAAGATATAGTTCATATGTGGTTTAAGTAATGGAAGGTAGATAAAGGAACAGATGCCGGGCTTATAGAATAGGAAGAGTTTACTATTGCTTTCTTAGATAGGTTCTTTCCGTTGGAGTTGAGAGAGGCTAAGGTACTAGAGTTCATCAACCTAAAATAAGGAAAAATGAGTGTTAAAGAGTATTCCCTTAATTTTACTCAGTTGGCCAGGTATGCTCCTCATATGGTAGCTGATAACAAGTCTAAGATGAGCAAGTTTATATTTGGTGTATCTGACAGTATGGTCAAAAAGTGTAGGACCGCAATGCTGATTAAAGAGATGGACTTGTCTAGGTAGATGGTCTATGCTCAACAGATTGAGTAACAAAATACAAAGGATAAAGAGAGAGAGAATAAGAGGGCTAGAACAGGTAGCTTTAGTTTCTCTCAGCCAAAGTCAGAAGGTGGTAACCGTCCCCAGTTCCACCCAAAATCTTCTATCCCAGCTTCATCTTCGGCTAGTGCGCCGATGTCCAATTGAGGAATAATAATAAGGATAGAGCGCTAGGCTCTAAATCTCAGGGTAGTGTGATTAGTGCTTAAACAAATCCTCTTTGTCAGAAATATGGCAGAAACCATTAGGGTGTCTACAGGGATGACAGTGACGTGTGTTTTAGGTGTGGTAAGCCAGGCCATAGGATCAGAGAATGTCCTCAGGTGGGTTCGTAGAGTAAGCATAATCGTCCCCTAGTTCAGTTCGATCACCCATCTCAGTGGGGTGCCGCTTCCAGTGCCACCAGTGGGCAGTGCCCAAACAGGTTCTATGCACTTTAGTCCTGAAAGGATCAGAAGAGTTCTCCTGATGTTATTACTGGTATGTTGCAAGTCTTTCACATATATGTTTATGCTTTGTTAGATCCTGGAGCTTATCTGTCTTTTGTAACTCTTTACATAGCCGTCTTTGGAGTCATCCCCGAAATCCTAACAGAACCTTTCTCAGTCTCTACCCTAGTGGGTAAGTCTATCATAGCCCAGCAGGTATACATGAACTGTTCGATTATGGTGTCTCAAAAAGTTACTTTAGCAGATCTTGTAGAGCTAGATATGACAAATTTTGACATTATTCTCGGCATGTATTGGCTTCATTCATGCTATGCTTCAGTCGATTGTAGAAGCAGAATTGCCTATTTTCAGTTCCTGAATGAACCTGTCCTAGAATAGAGGGGTAGTTCCACAACACTTAAAGGTCAACTTATTTCGTACCTAAGAGCGAGAAAAATAATATCCAAGGGCTGTGTCTACCATCTTGTTTGGGTCAAAGACTCTAGTTTTGAGACTCCTAATCTTGAGTCAGTTCCAGTTGCAAGTGAATTTCCAGATGTATTTCCCGAAGATCTCCCCGAAGTTCCTCCCAAAAGGGAAATTGACTTTAGAATAAACCTTCTTCTTGGTATGCAAACCATATCTATTCTGCCATACAGAATAGCTCTAGCTAAACTTAAGGAGGTTAAACAACAATTGATAGACCTCTTGGATAAAGGGTTCATCAGGCCCAATATATCTTCTTGGGGTGCACCAGTTCTATTCGTGCAAAAGAAAGACAGTTCTCTTAGAATGTGTATAGACTACCATCAGTTGAACAAAGTCACCATCAATAATAAATAACCATATCCTAGAATCAATGACTTATTTGATCAACTTCAGGGTGCCAGTTACTTTTCCAAGATAGACCTCAGATTCGGCTATCATCAGCTCAGAGTAGGAGAATGTGACATTCTAAAAAAAGCTTTCAAAACTCAGTATGATCACTTCAAATTTCTTGTCATGTCTTTTGGTCTCACAAATGCCCAATAGCTTTCATGGACTTGATAAACTGCGTGTTCAAGCAGTACTTAGACATGTTCATCATAGTCTTCATCGATGATATTCTTGTTTACTCTCGCAATAAAAATGATCACGCAGACCATCTCAGAATAGTATTACAGACTCTCAGAGCCCATCAATTGTTTATCAAATTCAGTTAATGCAAATTTTGGCTAAGGTCAGTAGCTTTTCTTGGTCACATAATTTTCGATAATGGCATTAGAGTTGATCCTCAAAAGACGAAAGCAGTGAGAAACTAGCCCAGACCTATCTCTCCATCATATATCTGGAGTTTCTTGGGTTTGGTTGGCAATTACCAATAATTTGTTGAAGGATTTTCGTCTATTGCATCCCCCATGTCCAGATTGACTCAGAAGAAAGTTAAGTTCTAGTGGTTAAATTTTTGTGAAGAGTTTTCAGGAGTTGAAGACTTGACTCACTACAGCCTCAGTTTTGACGTTGCCCGACAGTTCAGATGGATTTTTTATATGCTATGATGCTTCCAGAGTTGGATTGGGGTATGTTTTAATGTAGAAGGGTAAGATCATAGCCTATGCCTCTAGATAGCTTAAGCCCCATAAAAAGAATTATCCCACCCATGATCTTGAGTTAGCAGCTGTTGTGTTTGCCTTAATGATTTGGAGGCACTATTTGTATAGGGTGTATGTTGATGTATTTATAGACCACAAAAACCTATAGTATGTATTTTCGTAGAAAGACGAGAACTTGCATAAAAAAGGTGATTAGAGTTGTTAAAATACTATGACATGAGTGTTCTGTATCATCTGAGCATGGCCAATGTAGTGGCAGATGCCCTCAGTAGGTTGTCCATGGGCAGCATTGCTCATATTGAGGATGGTAAGAAGAAGTTAGTTTGGAAAGTTCATTAGCTTTCCAGACTAGGTGTCCATTTGGTTGATTCAGTTGAGGGTAGTGTTTGGGTGCAGAAAGTTTGAAATCTTTTTTAGTTTTTGATGTAAAATAAAAGTAAGGTAGGGATCCCAGTTTAGCTAAGCTGAAATAGTCAGTCAGAAACCATAAAGTAGAGATTTTCTCCCAAGGGGGAGATGGTGTGTTGCGTTGCCAGGGTAGGCTATGTGTGCCATATGTAGATGACATGAGACAATGAATTCTTGCTGAAGCGCATGGTGTGCATTAGTCTATTCATCCAGGGGCCACTAAGATGTACTACAACTTGCGAGAAGTCTATTGGTAGAGTGGGATGAAGAGGGACATTGCAGAGTTTGTGGCTAAGTGCTCTACTTGTCAGCAGGAGAATATTGAGCACTAAAAGCCTAGTGGTTCCATGTAGGAGTTTAGTATTCCCACATAAAAATGGGAAGAAGTGAACATGGACTTCGTGATGAGTTTTCCTCATACTCATCCTCAGCATGATTCAATTTAGGTCATTATAGACAGGATGACAAAGTCTGCCCATTTCTTGCCAGTCCATACTTCCTATTCAACTGAGGACTATGACAGGATCTATATTAGAGCGTTAGTTAGGTTACATGGTGTCCCGTTGTCTATTATTTCAGATAGAGGTATGCAGTTCACCTCCCACTTTGGGAAAGCCTTCAAAAAGGGTCTTGGTATCTAAGTCCATCTCAGTACAGTCTTCCACATTCAGACAAATGGTTATGAATAGAGGACCATTTAAATTGAGAATGTGTGTCGTTGACTTTAAGGGCAGTTAGGATAACCACATACCTTTGATTGAGTTTGCATATAGTAGCAGCTATCATTCTAGTATTCGGATGGCTCTATTTGATGCTCTTTATGGGAGAAGATGTAGATCTCCCAGTAGTTGGTTTGAAATAGGTGAGGCCACGGTGGTGGGGCCTAATTTGGTGTTTGATGCTTTAGAGAAAGTACAGTTGATCAGGAAGAGGCTTAAGACAGCCCAGAGCCAATAGAAATTGTATGCAGATGTAAGAAGGAAAGATCTTGAATTTGAGATTGGCGACTTTATGTATTTGAAAATCTCTACCATAAAGGGAGTGGAGAGGTTTGGTAATAAGGGAAAGTTTAGTCCCTGATATGTTGGTCCTTATAGGATTCTGAGTCATTTCGAAAAGGTAGCCTATGAACTTGAGTTGCCTGCAGACTTATCATCAGTGCACTTGGTGTTTCATGTCTCCTTGCTAAAGAAGTGCATAGGTGACCCAGCAGTTGTAGTCCCCCTAGAGAGTGTAGATGTTCAGAATAGTCTCTCTTACAATGAAGATCCAGTCAAAATCCTCGATCATCAAACTCGTAGACTAAGGAACAAAAAAGTTCCCTTGGTCAAAGTTCTTTGACGAAACCAGTCCATTGAGGGAGCCACTTGGGAAGCAAAAGCAAACATGCGAACCAAGTACCCTTATCTGTTCTCCACAAACTAAGGCTCAGCCTAAGGTAACAGTATTTCTTAAATTTACTCTGTTCCATGCTTAGTTTCAGATATATATCATTCTCATATCATTCATGCATTCATGAATCAATTCAATCATGAGTCATGTCTAAAGATTTAGTCATGTTTTAGCTATGCACGTCAGTATAGTCACAGTACCTCAGTGCCTCTCAGCTCAATTAGCCTCATTCGAGGACGAATGTTCCTAAAAGGGAGATATTGTAACATCTCATAAAGTCCTAGACTATTTCAGCCCTATTTAGCATGTCAAAAGAGGTCAAAAAATTAGAAAATTTTAGCTAAGTATTGAGACTTAGTCTCATTTTTGTCCTTGATATTTCAATTATTTTATTTTTGATCTTTCCAGCCTTAAATTGTTGATATTTAAATTGATTCATGATCAGGGTTATCTATAGGTCATCTCGATGAGTTTCAGAATTTTCATGCATCGTTTGAGATATGTTTGGATGACCAAAACAGTGGGCCAATGCAATCAGAACGTATCACATTGCTTGTTGCATCGTCACCATCGATACATCGCGTCTCCTGTTGCATCACTGGCCTCTTTTTTTCTTATTAAATTATGGGTATGTGGGGGAGATGAGTCATTTTTCACCCATATTAACCCACCATAACATGAAATTAATGATCCAAAAGGGAAAATATACTCATCTTTTCACAATTTTTCTCAAGAACAAAGCCCTAGTTTCTTCAAGTTCAAGTCCAAGTTTCAAGAAATCTCTAGAAAACTCATACGAATTCAACAATCAAGGTATGTTTAGGTATTTATCCTTGGGTTCCTTCCACCCTTAGAGTTCAAGTATCCCTTTTTTAAACTTAGATTATGATTTACAATCTTGAGTGGAATCGTGTTCATATATGTGTTGTTGTGTGGGTTCCAAGCCAAGAATATTTTGAGTTTCATGTAAATAAACTTAAATGTGAGTCAATTTATGTAACCCTCATGTTAAATCCTTGAATTGTGATGTTGAATATGGTAGTCATGGCATTCTTATATTGCTCATTCTCATGTACAAGATTTATGCATCCTAGGTTTTTGACAAAATGTCTATGTAAAGGAATTGTGCAAGATAACCTATGTGTGATGCTTTTAAAGATGAGATATAGTTCCATTATCTATGCTATAGAGTCCTGGAGGTATTGAATACCTAAAATTTAGTTGTTTATCTAGTCTCTAGTTGAAATAGAATAATTTTATAGTATCCCAAACAGTAGCATTCGGTCAGTCAATAGAATCAGTGTGAGTTCAGTCAAACCTAGTACAGTCTAGGGATCAGTTTAGTGTTGATTTAATTGGGAGTAAGGTTCAACACCGAGCGAACCCAAGGATGGGCGCATTCTTGCTAGTAGAGGGTTTGACCCTTAGTAGCAGTGCATGAGTTATAGAACTATGTAGCCAGCATAGGGTAAATCATCTTCCTGCCAGACTGGGGTTGATGTAACCATACACATCTCATGAGTTTTCCTACCAGATTAGGGTTGAACCAGCTAATATTAGTAACCCATGGAACGGTGCTAACACCCTTTCAACTAGGGTTACAGGTTGGACCCCAAATCTGTCTCTAATCAGGGTATGTCGGTTATATGATAACTCCCACAATTATAGTTTTAGTATTTAGTATTCAGTATTCAGTACAGAACTCAGTTTAGTTCTACACGATCATAGCTTTCAGTTATTAGAAACTTAGTACTTCAGTTTCAGTCTAATTCAGACAGACATATATTCTTAGTATTGCATGTTCAGTACTTTTAGTAGTACCAGTCTTATATGTACTTTCATCCAATTACTTCATGATATTTAGATATTCTTACTCATGCACGTGAACCCATGTGTTTTAGCCTAACCTCACCTAGCATACTAGTATATTCAAAGTACTAACACATACTTTCTTTGCGCTATGATATCTCATATCATAGGTTCGGATGCTCGGGTTCCTATCCGTACCTAGTCAGATCAGTCGATCAGCCGCAGCTACAGTAGTGAGTCCTCATCCATCGAGGACGTGACACTTATTTAGTTATTGCATTATTTGCAGTATTTTTAGCATTTCAGTTATTTTTAGATAGTAGTTGGAGTTAGTTGGGGCCTGTCCCATCAATTCTTTTATTTCAGATGTTTAGAGGCTTTCAGACACTTTCAGTTAGCAGTTATTCTACAGATGTACTCAGTATTGATTAAGTTTTATGAACCTTATGGTATTTTCAGTTTTACTTCCGCATATGTTTCATGATTATTATTCAGTGGTCACAGTAGGTACCAATCATAGGTTAACTTGTGATTCTTTGGGGTTGTAAGTACCGTATGACTCCCAGGGTGTAGTCTCAGGGCGTTACAGTAGCTTAGATTTGACTTCATTTAATATTTGTACAAGAATTTCTTGAATCTATGATTTAATGGTTCCATCAGTTCCTAAATACGGTTTGTAGTCAAGTTATATATTTAGTTTATTTTCACAAAGTTCTGAACGAAACTAGATGGTCCATTTGGAAAACTTTAGAAGTTGGTTGGATAATGAGTTGCTTCTATCTAGTGCCTGCTTCATGTTCATAATAAAGAGATCGCATTCATTGACCTTCATGTCTATGAGGAGTCAGATGAGTTTCAAAAGGTAGCCAGGATCGGGTCTGAGTAGTTCTTTATTCCATTCGCGAAGAAATAATTGTATTTTCAAGGGACCTATTTGAGTTACCGTCGCACATAGAGTGAAATGTCTGGAATATTAGATTCGTAATCTTGATCTTAGACTTCACAACTCAATTTCGGGAGCTTGAGATTATATTTTGGAGTGATTTGGAAGGAGATTTTCTGGATTTTTTTTATTAGGTATAATTCTAACCCATAATTTATACATTCCCTGCTAATCTATCATTGATTTTATTATTAAATCTATATTTTAAATTTTCTAAATAGAGATTTTTGGTCTAAATTAAAGTTAAGAAATTGAATTTAATGATTTGAGGGTTGAATGGAATTTTGTTTTTGATGAAAATTTAGATTTTGAGTTCCTTACATTATGAATAACCTAATTTTAAAAGAAATTTGTAGTTTTGACCTTGGGGTTAACTTTACTACTGGGAGTGAATTATTGTAATATGTCATAATCCGAGCTCAGTTCTTGGTCGGGATGGGAATTCCAAACTAATGAAGGCTCGAGAAGATCCCTTAGCATATAATCATACGCATAGTCATAATAAAGTGCAGAATTCGACCTATAAAAATATGAAGTTCAACTGAAATAATAATTCAGAATCCAAGTCTTGAAATTTGACATAATACTTTTATTAAACTCAGTCTACAAAGTCTCTAATAATATGAATAAAAATTCTAAGCCGGAACATGACCTTGACAATCATAAAATAGGATAGTCCAAGTGTAACTGAAAGAAAAGAAAAATATGCCCTTTGAAAGATAAATGACTCACCACTGGATAACTGCTCTACTGAATGAATCCTAATGCTGAGCAGGGTCATGGTAAAATACTTCAAAATCTAGATCATAAAAAGATGTAAAGCTTGGAGATGGTCAGTATGATGAGTAATGATATACAACCTAGGGGAAGAGAAAAAAGCAATTTATATAACAGTTCACTAAATCCATAATATAAACCCCTAATTGAAGAAATAAGAAAAAAATGACTTAAAACGTAAAAGAAATACTATCACTTGAAAACCTTTAATTCTGAACTATGTAGTTTGTACCGATATTAAGTAACCCACGGGCTCTAAGGATCCAGTACATACCCAACTGACTGGGACTCATCCTATGTTTTATGCATAGATCGAGATAACATAATTGGCCATCCATATCATCAGTATAAACTTTGATCTATTGCGTGAAGCAAAAATACAATGATCATCCATTTTTCAGGACAGGACCCCCACCACAACGACAAGTGAGATTTTTGGCGTTGGTCACAAAGCCAAAACTATTTCAGTGAAATACATAATTCTATAAAACTCAAATTAAAACATTTTTTTTACTTTTATTTGTGGTCTTTCATTAAGGCATTTATGTTTGGTAGAGTCATATCAAGATTTGTAAGTCACCCATATCATGCCAAAATCATTATCATTTAACATTTTAGACTCCAAAATTCTTCCTTTATAATTAGGAGTATAATCACAATTGAGTTTTCCATAACTATTTCAAAATATTCTCATAATACCATATACATTCAATGATACAAAAGATGGGAAAAACATTTATATTTCTTATGCAACTTAAAGCATTCAAGAGACTAAAAAATTATGGCTTAAATATTCATCTATTTAACTTTCAAATTTCAATACATAAATATTCATCATTTTCAAATAGTCATTTTAGTCTCAAAAATCCCAATTAAATATTTAATCATCCATTCATAAAGAAGAGGATTTTATATCAATAGCAACAACAACATACCTAGTGTATTTGTAATGACCTGAAAATTTGATGAAATATATGAAATTTATAATTTTATATGATTTGACTATTTTAACCCTTTTTGTAGTTTTATTGTGGTATTACTAGGGTGTGGGGGTGATTGACCCAGCTTTCAATGCATTTTGATACCTTTCATGAGATATTGTGATTTTTAGTGGCTTCGAGAGCCTTATTTTAGACCTGTGTGGTTATCTTTTGATCCGTGTGATGGAGGGTTGAATGGGATACACCAACATCTTTGAAATATAAATTTTAGATTACGAAGAACTTTCAATTTTAGGGTGGTAGAATGTTTGGTCTGATTTAAGACTTTTAAATCTCATTTCGACCCTCGGTTTGGAAAATTACGATTTCGAGTTTTGGGGGTCAACTTTGTGAAAAAAATATTTTTGAAATTCTGAGTATATCCATTTAATTCGGAGCATAGAATTTAGTATAGTTGTATAGTTCATTTGCATATATCGTACTCTTAACAAATTTTGGGAACATCTCCGACGTCCGTTTTTGGACTTAAAAATCTGGTGTAAAAAATCTGTAATATAAAAATAGCTTTTACCTTTTTTTTTTCTCATTCTTTCACCGTGTTTATTGAGAGTTTAAACCTAAAATAGTGTGAGAACTTAAAAGTGAAGATTAAGCAAGCTTGGGAAGCTAGATTAACATCTATTTCTTGATTCTATTACGAATTTAAGGTGAGATTTCATCCTTTTCTACTCTAATTCCTTGGTTAATTTCTCCAAACCCGAAAACTCTCAGGGCTTGATTTTAAACCCCAATTTCACTCCTTTTCACTTGAATAGTATTTTAGTCTTATAGTTACTAGTTTTTTCTCAATTTAACCTTCAAAATAACTTTGATTCTTGATTTTAACACAAATTTAAAAGATTTTACTCGGTAAAACTAAAAAATAATCCTTCTTCGATTTGAACATCATTTTTGACTTGATTTAACTTGGATTTTCAGCTGTAGATTTCTAAAAATATGGAGAACATATTTTTAAAGTAGAGTTACGATTTTTTCTTTATGATTTTTTCTTTCTTTTTTGAAATCCATTTCTGGAGTCCGTTTTGATCTCGAACCAAAAGTAGTCAATATGGGTATCATTGGCTTTGTTTTGATGTGTATATTCTATATTCTCAATTTTAGTTGATTTTGGGATCATTCGTGGAAAGTAAGGTCGTGGATTAGAAGTGTAGCAAACCAATTTTGGCATTCGAGGTAGATTATAACTTAACTCTTTCAGACTGAGATGAGTAGTAAATAATGGTACACAGTGCATGTTAAGGGTGTGAACTAATCATGAAAAATGGTTATGTATTTGTTGTGCTCGTGTGGGGGCCTATATATGACATAATAATTGAAATTGAGATATTATGTGATATGTGTGACCGTGTGGGATCCTATGTGATATTGATAGCCTTCAATACATGTGAATAATTATATTGTGTTGTTGAAATGCCTAATGTGGTACCATTGGCGTATTGTTAATATTCATACTTATTGGCATATGAAACATATGGAAATTTATGGATGGTGGAATTAATGAGTGGATATTTGCCCACGTATTATGGAAATATATTATTATGATTGGTTGTAGAAATACTTCATGTGGTTGGTTATGGAAAACCTCATTATGATGGGTCATGAACATTGCATTATCATCCTCATGGCATCATACACATAATTTCACTTATTGGTTGTTTGTTTTGTATGTACTTGTTGTTGTTTGTCATACTTGATTTATGTCTTATGTTCTCTGAAAATACTGGAAATATTGGAAATACTAGGAATTCTTGAAACACTGGAAACATTGAGTTTTATAACCCTCCCTGAGGGATGTACCGGGGAGAAGATATTAATATATGAATTTTAAATAGTTGACGAACCCTTATAGGTCCCGCGCCGAGAGGCTTGGCTCCGTGGGTATGTACAAAGATTGTACGATGACTTCGTGCATCATCATCATCATCATTATCATATACATTGCATTTCTTTTATTGTGTTTATGTTGTGTTTGTACTTCCTTATTGACTTATTATCTATCTATTTGTTCTATATCTTTATTTGTTAATGTCTAATTGTTCTATATTTCTTTATTTGTACTTGATGATCTTGATTATACATGTTCCTTTTTTCTTCTACTTGTATGTGATATTGTGTATAATTTTATCCCTATGTGGTGTGTTGTTGTATTATGTGTGGATATTGTAGAACTATCAGTGCAAGCTGTGCGGGCTACCGTTATGGGACATTTTTTAATTGCAGGTGACGTGCCCTTAATGTATATTTTGTATATTTTATTTACTACTTTTCTTGGTTAGCCTCTTATACCTACTGAGTACAAATGGACCATACTCACGTCTACTGCACCCTTTCGATGCAGGTCCTAGCTCAAGTATGCTTCAGATTTATTATTTTCAAGCGCTTTCAGATTTCTCAAGGTAGCAGTTGGACATTCATACATCTGGAGTTCACCTCTATCTTTCTATAGAAGACATGTCTTTATTTGTATTCAGAGACAATATTGACCCAGTGTGGACATTTCTGATGTATCTGACTCATGGTTTGTATTTGTAGTTCTTATACTATTGACACCTGGTTTTGGGAATGTATGGTATTTGGATATGTTCTTTATGCATGGTTATAATTACTTGTATGGTTCAACTTTTTTCTATAAGCCTTACCTTGGGGTATTTTGTATCTTTTCCTCTTTTGTATTAATTTGGGTGATAGGCTTACTTGTCAAGGTACACCGCGAAAAGTGCCATCATGACCCTCATTTTTGGGTCATGAAAAATTGGTATCAGAGTAGCCAGTTTTATTGGTCTCAATAGTGTAAGAACGAGACTATATTTCGATATATATCTATCAGATCGTGGCTTCATGTAACAAATATTTCAATATCATTGCATCTGGTATTTTTATTTTGTTCCAACAGTGTGATGAAGAATAGATCCGAGAAAGAGACTTTCATTTCCAGTCTCCTAGTTATTTCATTTATTTTATTGAATTTTAGATTTTCTAAAAGGAAAAATAGTAGATTATCTATTTTTCTAACAGACAAAAGAATCTAAAAATAAATATTTTCTCAAACTTACTTTTATCTTTCTATCCGTGGAAAGATATACTCTGGGGTTTCAGGTTTATTTATATAAAGTATGAAGGAAAGGGACCGTTTGGTCCTTGAAGAGTTCTTTCAAAACAAGGGATTGATTGAATTGTCTTAATAAGATAATTCATGGTTCATATGCTTAGTCAGAAGGAATAATCCAATGGAGTTCATGGATTTACCTAGGTCAGTTTATGGGCTAATCAGTAAATTTTTATCTTCGAAACCCATTGGAAAGGGCAGTACAAAAGAAATCATAAAAAAATGATCGAATCTTCGAATGCCCAATATCAGTCAACCATAAACTTTGTGTTTGTGGATGGAATCCCCCTAGAAGTGTTAGAATGGCGGTTCCTGCCCCTTGGGCGGTACCAAATAAATGACTATTTGGATCGTGGTTTTGAGCATAAAGATTCCATTGACCTGTAAAAGGTACGCCTAACCCTTGGGGATGCAGTAATACATCTAAGAAATTATTCCACCAAACGTACTCCCCTATGGATGCAAGAATAGCAACATGGACTAAATTCCCTATCCAAGCCAAAGAACTTATGCCAAAAAGTCCTGACAAATGATGATTCAGACGAGATTCAACATTTTTGAACTAGGAAACGCTCGATTTCCATTTCGGTTGTAGGTGTAACCAACCTGCTATTAAGGATATGGCAGAAAGAAATAACAGAAAAAGAGTGCTAGTATAAAGATCTTTATTAGTGCATAAACCGATTGTATACCACCATTGATAAACACCAGAATAAGCGATATTCACTGGGGCAAGAGCACCCCCTCGAGTAAAAGCTTCCATGGCCAGTTGACCAAAATGAGGATCCCAAATTGCATGAGCAATAGGTCTTATATGTAAAGGGTCCTATACCCATGACTCAAAATTTCCTTGCCAAGCTACATGAAACGGATTTCTGGAAGTCCACAAAAAAATTATTGCTGATTGACCAAAGTGAGAAGCAAAAATATTTTGATAAAGATGTTCCTCAGTAATATCATCATGACTCTCGAAGTCATATGCGGTAGCAACACAAAACCAAATACGACGAGTAGTGGGGTCATGAGCTAAGCCTTGGCTAAACCTTGGAGATCGTAATCCCATAATGATTTCCAAATCCTCCTAGCCATTATCCTATTACAATAATTCTTGCTAATAAGAATGCCCATGTTGTGGCAATTCCACCCAGAAGGTAATGGGTTACTCCTACAGCACGTCCTTGTATAATGCTCAAAGGTCTCGGTTGAGTAGCAGGAGAAACTTTTAATTTATTATGAGCCCAAACAATGGATTCAATAAGTTCTTGCCAATAACTACGTCCACTGAATAGAAACATTAAACTAAAAGCCCAGACAAAATGAGCACCTAAGAAAAAAAGGCCATATGCAGATAATGAAGAACCATAAGACTGGATTACCTGGGATGCCTGTGCCCATAAGAAATCATGGAGCCACCCATTAATAGTAATAGAACTCTGTGCAAAGTTTCCTCCTATGATATGAGTTACTACGCCTTGATCACTTACACTACCTTAAACATCTGACTGCATTTTCTAACTGAAATGGAATATTACTATCGAAATTGAATTGTACATCCAGAATAGTCCTAAGAAGACATGATCCCAGGCTGATACTTGACATTACCCCCTCTTCCAGGTCCATCACAATAAAAATGAAAACCAAGATTTGCCATATCAGGTATCAAACAAGAATTGCGAGTAAATAGAACACCTTTCAAGAGTATCAATACCGTCACATGGATCGTGAATGCATGAATGTGATATACCAAGAAATCAACGGTTCCTAATGGAATAGGAAAGAAAGCCACCTTGCCACTCACTGCCACTAAATCCTCCCAAGTTAAACTGGTGCTTGTTGTTGCACCAGGAGCCATTGTACTAGGTGCCAAAGCATGGGTGTTTTGTATCCATTGAGAAAAAATAGGTTGTAATTGTATAGCGGTATCTGAAAACATAACTTGAGGAAAACCTAAAGAGCTCATAGTATCATTATAAATATACAAACCAAAACTGTGAAAGCCTAGAAATATACATGCCCAGTTGAGATGGGATATGATTGCATCACGATGCCTAAAGACACAATCTAATAGATCATTGTACCAAGTAGTTGGATCATAATATCTTACCATAAGTCATCACCCTATAAAATAATATACTATGAGGCATATGAAGTTCCTATACCATCTGATGATCTTACAGATATTCTGAACTCACTTCTCCCAAAATCTCAAAGTAAAGATAAAAAGATATGGGATAAAAATTTATCAGAGTTTTTTAAGTATTACTACTACTATAAATCTACAGTGGTAGTAAACATAATTGGGAGAGATTGTTGACACTTCTAGAGAACAGAAATCATAATTACAATGAACATTACTAATGAAACGGACCTGCCAGTAGATATTCTAAGGGAGATGGACTTTTTCAAAAGGCTAGAAAGTTTGATGTATATAGATATAGTGAGTGTGCATGCGGGGGTGTAGGTATACCACTTATGAGAAAGAACCCCAAGTCAGTAAAGTAATTAACCAAACACAAGTAACTAGTTTGTTAGTCCTTTCTCCGAGGCCTCCCATTCATTCTTCTTTATTTTATCATTTTATTTTGTAGGTCTGTTCATAAATCCCAAGCCCTTTTTAGAAATCCCTCATCCCTCTCCTTAAGTTAAGAAAAAAGAACGTTGCTTGATTAAACGAACATTGGTTGAACCTTTCTAGCTGACACCCCAATCATAATGCCACCCATATCTTTTTCTCTTTTGAACAGGACTTCTAAATCCATTTTTTGTCCTTTTATTTAAGTTCATAATAATAATAACTGGCGGGTTTCATTAATAAAAAGAAAAGTGGAGGCCGCTATCTTCTAGCATTGTGGTTTTCCGTTGATTCTTTATCAATGGCCTACCCTTTCTTTGAACCTTGTCAATGATCGAACTTAAAGATATAAACTAAGTGCCATTTGATGAGTAACTGAGAACAAAGGAGAGGGATATGGAATCAATGAAGTAATGAAATATGTTATTTTGAACCATACAATTCTTTTCTTAGTGGGATCTTTTTCCCATGAGAGGTATTGAGAAGAATTTTAGAATGGATTGCTACCTATGCCTAGATCACGTATAAATGAAAATTTTATTAATAAGACCTTTTCAATTGTAGCCAATATCTTATTACGAGTAATTTCAACAACTTCAGGAGAAAAAGAGGCATTTACCTATTACAGAGATGGTGCGATTTGATTCTTTTTTTTAAATTTCTTATTTATTCATTTCTCTCAGTCTTACGAGGAAAAAAATGTGATTTGAGAAAATTTTTGAAAAAAAAATCTATGCTTTTTAAAGGTGAAGTTTGGAAATTGAACAATTCTTTCTGTTGTGTATCCTCGATTAATGCAACCTCAGATGTTATGTTTCAATTCTCGATTCTAGTATTAAGCGAAAGGTTACGCCTAGAGTTTCTATATTATGGGTCAATCCTACTCTACTAGCACTAATAGGCAGTATAGGGGAAGAAGTGCAACACTTAGGAATCAACAACATGAAAACTTTGTTCTAAGTCAGCCCTTCCCTTAGCGGGCTTGAGACTGAAATAATGGTTGGGACAACAAACATCCATCTCGTTCATACTTTGGATACCTGTATAACCATCGAAGGCTATTGAAGTGACTAATTCCTGTAAATTAGGAGGCATTAAAAACAAAAAAATTGTTGGAGTTATCTTATCATTTCTATCTAGTCCCAATAGGCTTGATGTTAAGAAAGAATCTCTTGCAGGAAGGTTGGCTAGAGATTTCTTGTAAAAACACTAGCTCTGCTGAGTTCATAATGAGAATATTTTCATCATTAAATCTTTTTTTTGATTCTATGTATTATTCTCATTATGCACATAAGGGAGGATCCGTATGAGGTGAAATCCTCATGTACATTTTTGGAACGGAGATTCTTTCAATTGAATGACGACCGTAACGGATCTTCGCTCAATCTGAAGGAAATTACACGGAAGCTTTGCAGAATTATTATGAAGATATGTGGCTAGAAATTGATCCCTATGATCAAAATTATATACTTTATAATATAGGGCTTATCTTCACAAGTAATGGAGAATATACAAAAGCTTTGGAATATTATTTTTGAGCACTAGAACGAAACCCATTCTTACCACAAGCTTTTAATAATATCATCGTGATTGTCATTACGTGCGACTATCTCCACTATAGAAAGAAAAAAAAAGAAAAATCTAGTAAAGTAACTACTAGAACCAAATAGGCTTTCTACATATGCATAGTCAAAAACAATGATTTTTATCAGCTGTAGCAAAGAAAGAAACTTCATAGAAGTCAAAATAGGAAAAAATAAAAATGCCTAGCAACTTTTTGGAAAATCGTTAGGTATGAATATGTTAGATACCTATGACTCGATTGGTGAAATAGTATCTCTCCCCCAAAGAACCTAAAGCTCTGATACTAACTTGACAAGACCCAACCCGAGGCCTTATTGTAATGGGTGTCCCAAATCCAACCAGGACAGGAGACCACCCATATGACCCAACCCAACCTTCAGTCGCCCGCCCTGAGTTGGCTAAATTCTAAACATATAATAAGATAACGTTACTGTTCATATCCAGATTATAGGATAGGTCTATTACTGAGAATGACCTAGTCGAGTTCAACTATCCCAATCCAACTGGTAACGGAGTACCAAACCAAACCATAAACCAATCTAATATTAAAGGCCATAAACCAAGCCATATCCAAATGGGTTCTAAGGACTTATATAATTAATCCCAAAATGAAATATGATAGAACAGTGAGAAGTTTTGTCCAATAATGTTAGCCCTAATACCAATCCCAATACTAAGACTGACAACCATACCGATCCCACCCGTACCACCCATAGCAGTACCATAAGGTCTTTAACTAAAAGAGTAGTAAAATTCAGTTGTGACATGCCCCCAACCATAGCCAAAACCAATATCCATAAGTAATCTAAAGTATGAAATAACATCCATAAAATGGAGCTTTTCAGAAAGATGGAAGCTTACCACTTTAATCCAACGGCTGACCCGAGTATTCAAATGCTAGACAGGAAGAGTAGAATGGCCAGTTTCAACATAGCGTAGGTATACAACCTCCCGAGGATGGGTTAGCGAGTGAATGATAGCATAAACTCAGGATAAAGATAAAATAATACCATTTATAAAACCAAGTAAAACCATTCATAATGCATACAACCATGCATATATATATATATAACTATGTCGGGAAAGGAAATCGTGTTTAGCATGCCATTAAAAACTTTACCTGGGTTATGTAGCTTTGCCGCCCTAAATCACCTACGGGCTATATGGGTTCAACTCCTACTGCTAAAAGGGCCCCAGTGTATGAAGCCACACAACCAGGGAAGAAAACCTGGGATGACTAGTACATCCCTTAAAATATAAAGTGTGACATCATGCACACGGTCACTAGGACTAAACCTTACGTTGACAAATATGAGTTTCTAGTTTTGATCACCCCAGGACCTCTACCTTCCACGGGTTTGCAACACATCCTTCCTTTAAGCCCAATTAAAATAATTTTCCAACCAAACCATTATTTCATTATTATTAACCAAGGATATTAGTAGTGGTATTGTCATACCAACAATAACTTGCAAGTATTGTCCTTAGCCAAACCTTAGGGGATTCCCATATACCTCACATGATTTCTAGTTAACCAAAACCATGGCCACCAAAGTCTATTCAATCCATTCAAAACCATTTAACCATTCATATCATTTAGGGTTCCGTTAAAAAGTTTAAACCATGCATAAGCTCCATTGAAAAAGTAATATTATAGTGAAACCATTGTAATAGGCATTTATCAAACACATTGGGCACATAGTATTTCCAAAACCAAAGTCCATTACCAAATAACCATTCCCATGCAACCAATTATCCAAAAACACCATTAAAGCATAAAAAAGAATAATTAAAACATGGGAAACCATAAACAAGCATTTATAACCAACCCCCAAATCATATTTGAAAGCCCACAATTATACAACATTCAAATCATGAAAACATTGTGTAAAACTATGCCTTTAGTTAGAACTAACAATAAGGGAAGAGAACATGCCTTAAATCGAGATGAGGATGGACATAAATCACCAAGACAAGTCCTAATTTACTCCTTAAGATGAAACCCTAGCTTTCTTTGCCCAAGAACTCTAGAGAGAATTTAAGAGTGTTTTCCAAGTGTTTAAGAATAGAATAATAGGGAAAATAACCTCCCAAGTGCAATATAAGTCGTGGGACCTTATTAGGATAAGTGGGAAAATGTCCAGATTGCCCTCACTTAAACTGCATTAAATTTCTATCATAAGGTACGACTGACCCTTATGAGTCGTACCTATCCTGTACGAGTGGTACCCATCTCTCATACCATAGGCTTCCCCCTTGGACCCAAAACTGTCCAAGGTACAACACACCTAAACCCAAGTCATATTAATGTGTACGACTAGTACCCATATATCGTACCCCTAGCAGGATAGAATCCAGGAGGTTTGAACACTGACCACCATAGAGTCCTGGCTATGACTCGTACCCTAGCTTACGACTCATGGTGAGCCACTCATACTTAGATCCAACTTAAGCTACAAAGTCTAAGGTTAAGTGAAGGAATCAGATGATCCACACCGGCCTTTACGACTTGTACCACCAAGTCGTACCCATTCTAATAACCAAATCTATCCCACCAACCCACACCGATCAGCATACGACTGGACCATACCGCCTGTACCTAAGTGTACGACTCATTCCCCTAAGTCATATCTTGCCCAGAAACCAGAAATTAAGGAAATTTTTTAAGGTCTAGAAACCAGGGTGTTTCATAATAGCAACACTAAACCAGAAGCAACCAGGTACCCTTTCGAGCAACATTGTTCAAAATATGAAAAATGATGGACATGATCTTGCTTTAGCACAAGGAGTGGTATGACTACTATGGATCCCCCATACCTTCTGTGGAAGTGCCATATAATGATGCTGCTGCTGTTGATGTGATACCTATTATTAATTCAGAAGAGGTAATAGGTGGTGGCGATAAAGTTGGTGAGGAAAAAAGTAAGGGTCCGATCATTGAGCAAGAAATATGATAAATTTTGAGACCACCCTTACCTTTTTCTCAGAGATTAAAGCAAAAGAGAGACGAAGGTATGGTCAAGCGATCCATTAAGATATTAAAAAAATTAAGCTTAAACATACATTTTCTTAAGGAGTTAGACCAAATGCCTGGATATGTCAGTTTTATAAAATAATTGGCCATACAGAAGAAAAAAACAATTATTGAGGATGTTGATGACTTTCACAATTGTAGTACAGTCACTACTAGGTCTCTAGCCCAGACAAAGTGTGACCCCAGAGCATTCACTATACCATGCACTCTTGGAACATCTCAATTTTCCAGAGCCTTATGTGACTTAGGAGTCAACATAAATTTGATGTCGCTGGTTGAGTTCAAGAAATTGGGCTTGAGTTCTCCTGAACCGACTGTAATGCATTTATTGATGGCTAACCGCACAGGAAAAAAACTAGTGGGTATTTCATTTGATGTGATTGTGGGAGTGGATAACTTTATCTTGTCGGTTGACTTTGTCATCTTGGACTATAAAGTTGACACTGAGATGCCAATCATATTGGGGAGACCGCTTATGGACACAAGTAGAGCGATGGTTGACATGGAGAAAGAATAGCTGAAGTTCAGAGTCAATAATGAGAAGGCCATATTCAACATCCAAAAATTGATGAAATGGCCAACTGACATGAGGGTAGTGTTGGTGATTGATTGTATTGATTGATACGCCCAATTGTACCTCTATTACGAGAGAGTAAGCGATCGTTGTCAAATTTATAACCCACCTAGGTTAGGGTCGAATCCCACAGGGAATATAGTGCTAATTAAGTTGTATGCAGATTAGTTGACTTTTAATCGTTTGATTCCGTAAAATAAATAGGGGGATTTAATTCAGTTCACAAATTAATGGTTTCAGTTTAACAAGATGAAATATGTGTAGTAGTATTCAAATTCAGAGAAATAGCAAGCTAGGGTTATGTCCACCTTATAGTTTTCAATACTTTCTAACTATGGACGTTACGAATTCATACATGCATCGTGCTTACAGAGAAACGTATTGTATTTAATAACATAATCCTAGTGTTTCTTAACCATCAAGGACTAATTCACTTTAGTTCTCTCAAATCAAAAGTGTTTACCAAAAACAATACGAAATCTCCAAGTAGTTAATCCTGCTAAGGCATTAACTTATGAAATAGGGGTTGGTAATCCTATTTTCTTGTCACTACTCTCTTTTTCGAACAACAACCTTTCTTTCGAACAAGTTTTGTTTTAAGGCATATCCTCTATGTTTGCAACCATGATAATTCAAGATAAGTGAAGAGAGTATGATATAAACAAGTCAATGCATAATGAATTCAAAACCCAAAGTAATAGATTGTATGCTACAAGGCTTCCATAACCCTAACTAATAAACTTAGCTACTCATGAATAAAACGAAAATCATAATAAATATATTCATCATACCAAAAACTAGAAGACGATCTTGGTGTGCGAATACTGAGAGCAAGAGAAAAAAAACATTTTTCTCTCTCTCTCAATCTAAGCCGCCCTTCTCTGCTCTCTCCAAAAAAATACATAATAATGAATAATCTAAAAATTCAGCCATAAGGCTTTTAATAACATCCTTCTCTAATAAATTGCTACTGAGTCCTTAACTATTTAAAAATATTGAGTTTGCTCGGGAAAAAGTTCCCATATATCACATTCAGTTCAAAAGCTGCTTTTCTTTTATGTGAAGTTTCCTCTGCTATCCACAGGTCCCCAAAGTGCCGTGATCTTCCTTATTAGTACCTCTCTTACACTCTCTTGTGTCATATGCCATCCACATTCCATAGTCCCATAATGTCTTCATCTACCTCATTAATACCTGAAATCATGCTAATCATATCGTTTAGCTCAATTACATAGAAGTAGAGTAAAAACATAAGAAACTAGGCACTTTGTTCTCTAAACATAGCTAAAATATGGATAAATTATGGTGCTTAGGCGTATAAATACACCCAAGATCACCACCCCACACTTTAAGCTTTGTTCGTCCTCGAACAACATATCCATTTATACATACTACACAAGCCTTAACACCCACAAAGGAAGACAATATGCTCAAATAGGCTCACATAACAATTATGAACAAGAAGTAGATTCAGGACTCATTACTAGAGACAACCTATCCTCAAGAATAGACTCATTAAGTTGGAAATTTCATGCATATCGTTCAAGCATAGAAATCATATAAATTACCCAACCTTCATCAACCATGTGCCCTTACAACAAGAAAGTTACCCATAATCACTCACAATCATGCAATTTCTAACAAAATGGGTACAAGAATTAAGTTGCGCTCACACTCACAAAGAATTCTCAAATTACAACTGATGAACATATGCTTTCCCTTAATGTAATACTCCACTAATATTAGAATGCTAAGATTAGGATCATATAGGTCTTTTAAGGGTTGTAATGCAGGCTAAAGAATGGGTAGGAACTATTTTGGCCAGAAATAGTGACTATCTTCCCTAAGCGCTTTAATACACTACATTATGCAATCAAGACCAATTTCTAACTACCAACTTCCACTTCTGCTATCTTCTCAGATTTGCTTTTCACCCCAACTCATTAAGCCCAATTAATAACACTATGGTAGGAGTATGTAACCCTTTCATATATATATATATATATATATATATTTTGCACCCTTTTCACGTTACGCACCCCTATAATAGCCACCCTCAACTTAAGTAATTTTCCTTAGTTGAGGTGCACAATGTCCAAGAGGGACCAGGGCCAAAACAAGTTCATTGTAACATGTTCGAGGTAAAATTTTGAGCTTTTTCAACAATTTTAACTACTCCCAACAACATCAATTGCTCATGCCAATAACTCAACTTTGGGGCATCAATTTTACCTTTTTCCTCTTATTGTCAAACTACTAACTCACATTGATTTTACATTAAAGCACTTAGGAGCTTTTGGATCAAATTATGGTCTATTAAAGAACGGAATAGGCTACATATGAGGCTAATAAAAGAACAAGCTAAAGGTTCAACGGGGCTAGCTAAGATAATGTACAAAGGTAGGTCAAAAGAAGGTATGAACAATGGCTATCAAAGAAATGCCTAAATCATCTCCTAAACTCACAATCTTTATTTTGCTTTGCACATACCAGGCAAGTTCTAGTATCAGTTCCAATAAGGAATATACAACAGTCTTACACACTCATGGAACATGGTCAAATCAATTAGGAGCATTATAGATTCTCAACCCAACAATTACATGAATTCAAATAAAACCAACAATCATAACAAGAGTCACAACTAGAGCCTAGGTGTTTCAAACGTAATGATCCATGACATACTTATGTTATAATGTCATGTGACCCACAAGAACAGTTACATGTAATTAAATGACTAATTTTCTCTTAAGACGGTCGTCATCCATCCATCATCGAGAAAAACACCTAATTATGACTATATAACTAACAAAATAAACAAAATAACTAATCCTATCTAGAAGTATACTAAGAAGAAGGTCCTATTTTCTTACAAAACAAGTAGCAAAGTACCCAGCCACCCCACACTTAAGCTCAGCACTGTCCCTAGTGCAAATAACAAGATAAAGAACCTGGCTAGTATTACTTCTCATCCACTTTAGGAGTCGTGCCACCTGCATGGAGATCATCATTGGAATAATTTTTCCTGTACTCATCACATCACCCATATCATCCACATCAGTCACACATAATCAAGTTAACTTTAATTAATATGGAGATGGTAAAGTCACCACCCCATACTCAATTTGTTAGTATAAACCAATTAAGTGTTTTTATTGGGTACTTAGACTTCACCGACATACACTTTGACATTGTGTATCAACATTAGTCATAATATAATTCATTCACTTCAATTCCCCCAATTCTATTTCAAGGAAGCACTTTCTGAACAGAATCATGCTCTACACTTTCAACCATATCAAGATATACAAAACGCCATCACTTTCACAACATTACCATGGCAAGAATTTAATTTATAATCCTTAATAAATCACTTAGCTATAACATAGAATCACAATAACTAATGATTAAGAAAGTAAAACATACCTTGAAGATGAAAGTTTGGTGAAAGAAAAGGAAAATTCTTGAGATAGTTAATGTTGAAAGACAAAGAGAATGGTGAGAGCAATCTTATGTAAGTTAGGAGTGAAATAAGGATGACTTTGGGCATTCATGGTGTGGATTCTATTAAAGAGTGAGATTTGGGTTGAGTTGATCCAATAAAAAAATACAGATTATTAGGCAAACTTACACTGATAGGTGGTAGGCGGCGCCTAACCTATCGCCTAAGTGAGGCACTGAGCATAGGCAATGGTATAAGCAGCGCCTAAGCTATCGCCTATGTTGACATTGGCAGCGCCTAACCTATCGCCTAAGTGAGGCAGTGAGCATAGGCGATTTACAATGAGGCATATATCTTAAGATGTGCATGAACTCTTGGTCGAAAAGGTCCATACCGTGGGGGATTCACCCCCGCACTCCCATCGAGGTCAGTGGTGGGCTTCGGGATCGGGCCTATCGACCCGATTCCTATGCTACCACCACAGACCTCATTGAAAGTCACAAAATAAAGTCGCACCACTAAACTTTTTAGGTCGGATTTACATAATTTGAGGCACGACTCTAATGTAAATCATACTTGAGCCTTACACATTTGACCACTCCAACTTACCTGTAATGTTCCCATCACTCCTAAACTTACCACCATTGACATAGCTCACTTCTAAATCAAAATTGGTACTAATCTCCTCCTCAGTACTTCATGCACCTACACTTAATCAAAAACAACAAAAATGATTAGAAAGATGGGTTGCCTCCCACCAAGCGCCTAATTTAGTGTCGCGGCATGACCCAATCAACTTTTTCCTCCACCTTGAGGATATGAATTTCACCCCAACATCGCATCCATCTTTTTGGCTCGCTCATATAGGGGTGGTACAGAAATTAAGAAGCCGAGTAATGGATGATGCATGGTAAAAAACTCGGTCTTAAAGTGAGGTGTGTTTTTATATTACTTATCAAGTGTAAAATAAAGAATACATGATTCTTGGTCCTTATCTTCACACTCTTCCACTATTTTTAATGATTTCACGGATAAGATATCATCTAAACATAATGTGGAAAAATACTTCGAGTGAGGCCCAACTAATTCTACTTCAAAATTCACACTATCTACTACACACTCACTTTTACTCACCTTCTCGACATCTTCTCTTAGAATTGGGCTAGAGTCTTTATTAGAGATTTTCTTGGTTTCTTTTTTTGACTATAGCACTAAGTCCTCAATCTTGGCATCATCTCTCATGGTTGGTTCGGTTGGTTGGAAAGTCACTGAGGGTTGCTCAATATCAATATAGGGTTCTAGCTCCTCATCTTTACACTCTTCCATTATGCTAAATGATTCCACAGACAAGATATCATCTAAGTATAATGTAGAAGAGTGTTTTGAATGATTGACCTCTATATCCATCTCCTCATGAATGATTGGCCTCATTTCTTGATGCATATCACATATGATATCATATGTTTCTTTCTGGAGATCCAACATTCATTGAAACAAAGCATCAATGCCACTCCTTCCGGTGTTTCATTCTTTTTTTTCTTGACCATAAGACCTATTAAACTCAAAAGAAGAACTAAAATTTGGGTTAGCACAATGGGGGGAGGGTGCATTAGGGCAATCACTCCAATGTCCATCTTGACCACCACATAAAGAACAATATACTCCTAGTAGGATGGAGATGGTGCACACATCTCTCTCCGGAGAACATATATACAATCTTGCCAAAAGTGAGGTCTATCACAATATGGACATGGAACATCAAGATAAGATTTCCAACCACTAAGGAGTGAAGCCACCTCTCTTAAACGTAAAATTAAGAAACTTGACTAACAGTCAATTAACACACATATACTCAATCGACAACCGTATTCCCCGACAATGGCACCAAAATTTGATATACCCAAATTACACCTCTCTTATGAGAGAGTAAGCGGTTGTTGTCAAATATATAACCCACCTAGGTTAGGGTTGAATCCCATAGGGAATATAGTTCTAATTAAGTTGTATGCAGATTAGTTGACTTTTAATCGTTTGATTCCGTAATATAAATAGGGGGGATTTGATTCAGTTCACAAATTAATGGTTTCAGTTTAACAAGATGAAATATGTGTAGCAGTATTCAAATTCAGAGAAATAGCAAGCTAGGGTTATGCCCACCTTATGGTTTTCAATACTTTCTAACTTTGGACGTTACGAATTCATACATGCATCGTGTTTACAGAGAAACGTATTGTATTTAATAACATAACCCTAGTGTTTCTCAACCATCAAGGACTAATTCACTTTAGTTCTCTTGAATCAAAAGCGTTTACCAAAAACAATACGAAATCTCCAAGTAGTTAATCCTGCTAAGGCATTAACTTATGAAATAGGGGTTGGTAATCCTATTTTCTTGTCACTACTCTCTTTTTCGAACAACAACCTTTCTTTCGAACAAGTTGCGTTTTAAGGCATATCCTCTATGTTTGCAACCACGATAATTCAAGATAAGCGAAGAGAGTATGATATAAACAAGTCAATGCATAATGAATTCAAAACCCAAAGTAATAGATTGTATGCTACAAGGCTTCCATAACCCTAACTAATAAACTTAGCTACTCATGAATAAAACGAAAATCATCATAAATATATTCAGCATACTAAAAATTAGAAAACGATCTTGGTGTGAGAATACTGAGAGCAAGAGCAAAAAAACATTTCTCTCTCTCTCTCAAGCTAAGCCGCCCATCTCTGCTCTCTCCAAAAAAATACATAATAATGAATAATCTAAAAATTCAGCCATAAGGCTTTTAATAACATCCTTCTCTAATAAATTGCTACTGAGTCCTTAACTATTTAAGAATATTGAATTTGCTTGGGAAAAAGTTTCCATATATCACATTCAGTTCAAAAGCTGCTTTCCTTTTATGTGAAGTTTCCTCTGCTATCCACAGGTCCCCAAAGTGCCATGATCTTCCTTATTAGTACCTCTCTTACTCTCTCTTGTGTCATATGCCATCCGTATTCCATAGTCCCATAATATCTTCATCTACCTCATTAATACTTGAAATCATGCTAATAGCATCGGTTAGCTCAATTACATAGAAGTAGAGTAAAAACATAAGAAACTAGGCACTTTGTTCTCTAAACATAGCTAAAATATGGATAAATTATGGTGCTTAGGCGTATAAATACACCCAAGATCATTGATAACCTCGAAGGATACTCCTATAGGTATCTTGATGAATTCTGAGTAATTAAGGCACTCATGTACTGCTATGTTAAATCAAGCGATGTATGGGAGGCAACCCATGTGTTTGTTGGTGAAGTCTGAGTAACCAACACAGCCACACTGTGTCGCGATGTTAAATCAAGTGCTGAATAGGAGGTAACCCACTATTTTAGTGTTCACTTTTTATTTGTTTTAATTTTGTAGGTTTATAGCTTATGACTTGGACAGAATACGGTAAGATTGCTATATACATAATTTAAAGGTAATGGTATTGTGTGACCAACCCATCAGGGTCACAAGTCCCACACGATCCAGGTAAGTTAAGCAATAAATTGAAAAGATTAAAATTTTGAGGGTAAGAATGAAAAGTTGTGGACTTTGGTACATAATCATGCTTTTGGGACCATTAACTCAAGTTAGGGGGACCATAAGTAGCTGGAAAAATATCGAAATACCAAGTCCAAAATGTAGGAAAGTAGGCCAAAGATTTTAGCCCACATGTGCCCTGCACATGTCGGCCACATGTGGCATATGCACCCCATGGCTAGTGTCACGACCCAATTTCCTCAGGTCATGATGACACCTACCATAAACCACTAGTAGGCAAGCCAACCCGTAGTTCAGAATGGCTAGTAATGGACTACTCAATAATATAAGGAAAAGACTGTGAAATATATGAAATAAAGATCAATACATAGAAGAATCCCAAAACCTGGTGGTATCAGTACAAGAGCTTCTAATATAAAAAGAGTACAAAAGTGAAATATCAAGAGAAATACACTGATACAACTTATCTATGAATAAAACTTAGAGACTAGTCAGGGTATCACTCTAAGTCTCTAAACAAAGGATAATTCGTACAATGCACACATCAATGGTGATAACACGTACTATGAGCTGCAGGCTGTAAAAGTGTAGTATGAGTACCAAATGAATGGTACTCAGTAGGCTACTGCCAATTGAGCTCCAAAGATATGGGAATTATATACAGCATATAAAAGAAATGGAAACTATACCCAAGAGTCCAAAAATCATATGAAAAGTCAATGAGATAATAAAGAACAAGTATCCTGTTCATGTCCAAGAGTCTAACATAATAAAACTAAGGAAGTATCAGGTGAACTATCTTCTTCTAGCTACATTCAATATACATCAATGCTATACCGTATATCCCATGTCAATATATAAATAAAAAGAGAAAGAAAGATATGTAGTAATATACAAGGCAAAGAACCGACTATACAATATGAACAACGAAGAAAGGTATATACGATAGTATCATAGCTTCATATAGCTAGATATATATAGGAATACATACATATAAACAAGAGGTCATCTCAAAGCATAACCTATATCATTCTATTCTCATTTTAAGACCTCATCACAACACTATAAGGATTTAAATACTATCATACTCATGGTTTCTAATCCACATGGCTAGATATGAAATAATTGTGCATAATAATGCAATCATAAGATAGGAGAGGCCAAAGACATACCTCAAATCCCGATACCGGATCAATGACCAATGTGTCATAAGCTAGCGATAATAATGATCATAACAATGTTGACAACAATATCAATAATAGCGTGAATAATCGACTACTTCGGAAAACCAAATACCTAGCCGAGCCTATGCGTATCCCTACCGCCCCAGGCTCGGAAGGTTCAATCAATATACAATAACACAAGGCATATTCTTCACCCATATCTATGAAACCATCCCATACCGGCTGATAGACATAGGCACATACTGGTGATAGGTCATGCAGGAATGAATGCAAGGTACACAATCAATATCACAACTCATCATAACTGTCCTCATTAGGATGATCATTATTATAATCAACATTCGGCCTTGCTGGGTATCAACACATGATCAATATATCCTCCGACCTTGTCGGGTACCAACATACTGTCAATATATCCTTCGGCTTAGCCGGGTATCAATATATCATTAATATATCCTCCGGCCTTGCCGGGTATGTGCATCATCACAACAGTATCCTTCGGCCATGCCGGGTATCAATATCATCACAATAGTATCCTCCTAGCCTTGCAGGGTATCAATATCATCACAATAGTATCCTCTAACCTTGTCGGGTATCAATATCATCGCAATTACCATAACCAAATAAGATAAGCTAAAATACTCATAAACATAGACATATCACCATAGAATATCTATCTAGTCAATACTTCCCAACTACTCATTATTTATTAACCAACACTTATTATAATAGAATCGCTAGTTCACTAGTCATCACATAGCCTCTAGTTATTAGCGTAAACATTATCCTTAACATAATCCTTACTTACGGGATAGAAACTAACCACTATTTATTAATTATCCAATATCTATCATCTAGTCAAGGTTCATCGCTAGACCAAAACTGCCATTTATCAACCATTCATTATTATCAACTATCCTATATTCGTTAATAATTACCGGACAACACCTTACTACTTATCACCTAACCATCTTTTATTAACTGACAACATCTATTAACTAACCATTGTTAGCTATCATGTTTCAACTAAGCAAGATTCATTAACTAATATATTAGATTCCTAGCCATCAAGTCCTATAGCCATCGAAAAGACATCTTGCTACCACTTAGCTTAACCCTTAGTTAGGAAGAACAATCCTAAGATCGTATTTCAACTAGAATCACATCAATTACCAATATAATAATCATGAATGTACCAAATCTATGCATGCCATCACCAGTATTTAATTAGTGGAATAGTAAGCATTATATCGCATCTTTCTATATCCCATACTGGAGAGATGTGTATACAAACATATACATTTTCATAAACTATAATTATTTCATTTAAAATGATAAACACTTCTTGGTTATTGAATCAATATCATAACACGGCCTTAGGCCCATACACATATCCGGGACTCATATTAATAATCATATTTATAAGCTGTAGCATATCTATAATCATCTAACATATAGGAGACATCTCACGTATAGGAGGCATAATATCAATACACATGTAATAATCTCTCACAAAAGAGGCATCCAATATCTAGGAGGCATAATATAGATAGACATGTAATCATCTCTCACACAAGAGACATCTCACATCTAGAAGGCATAATATAGATAGACACGTAATCATCTCTCACACAAGAGGCATCTCATCTTGGAGGCATAATATAGATAGACATGTAATTGTCTATAGGATATCTTATATCAATAGGTCATACATCATGACTATGAGGAATATCACTACTCTAGGACAATTTACATATCTAAGAAGAACATCGTCTCTATAGGCCCAACAATTATGACTAAAGAAAATAGCAAATCTATAGGCCAATCATCAAGTCTAAATCTATAGGCCAATCATCAAGTCTAAGAGTAAATAGCATTTCTATAGGCCAATCATCAAGTCTAAGATGAAATAACATCTCTATAGGCCAATATAATTTCCACAAGTATCATAACCATAACACAAAAGCCACAATCCGGGAACATCAATACAAGTAACCAAGTTACGAAGTAACCTTATTCTAAGGTTTACTAGCCTCATCCATGTCTAACACCAGCACTAGGTCCATAAGATTTAACACAAGTTTATGTCTAAGTGGGCCGAGCGATCCCACTTCTAACCCATAATTTCCATAATTAGGCATACTATGCCCCAAACTAGGCTAAGTATCTAGTTCATCTTCTAGATGTCAAATAAGCCATATTCAAGCCTAAGATAGAAACTTTAACTAGAAACAAGGGTACTCAAGTCAACTCTACCCAACTTACGGTTTCAAGACTACCACACTAGCCTGATAAGGCTAAATGTACAAATCATGCTTCAAATGATAAAACCATATTTCAAATGTAAAATTATATCATATCCATGCCATAACTGATCTAAACTAAAGACGGAAGGTAATAGGATACAAAAGGATTATAAACATGCTATCTTACGGGTCCAAAACACTTATTTATTCTCCAAAACATCCACAATAAAGGCCAAGTTATCCTACTCATAATCAAGCCTAACATCCATATTAACATGCAACATATATCACACATACTCAATGAAGAAAAGTAGATAGAAGCCTACCTCAAGGCCAAATCATAAAACCTCACTTCATGCACCAAATGCTTGTCTTCACTTTACAATCCCCAAATTGCCATCACACTATCAAAACCATAATCTACTCATTAATATGAGTCTAATGATACCCATATTACACTATTGTGCTTTGAGTTCAAAAATGACATCAAAAACTCCAAGTGAGTCTTGCATACGGAAAATGAGTTTCTGAGACCAACCCAATGTTCACATATGAATAAAGAATCGTAACCCTCAAAGAATAGGTGAAAACTAAGCATACTTTGGGCTAAAATCAAGCCCTAATCTAAATTGGAGTTTTTGGTCCAAACTAAGAAATTTAAGCATGAATTCAAGAACTTCTTACCTTAATGTTGAAGATAACTGCAATACAAGATGATAATTAAGCTTCTAAGTCACCCCCCTGACTAATTTTGAGTTATTGCACTCATTTTTGGGTTTCTAGGCCTAAATGGTGAAGGGTAAATGCCCCAAATGTGTCTTGGGACCTTTATATAGTCCCTACAGGTAAATAGATATTGCAATTGCGGTTATAGGGCTGCGATCGCGCTCCCATGATTGTACACTCTTGGCCACGATCGCGGTTGCACCAGATGACAACAAACTCAAAATAAGTTTTTGACCCTCGAAACTCATCCGTAATCCAAATAACATGATCCAACAGCAAATTTTGTGTTTAAACAACATTTTAAATCCATTGGAATCATCAAAACTTTCATCGGAGATGATTTAGGGAAAAAATGGGGCCCATACCTATAGTTTCATCACTTTTCATAAAATTCGCTCATGTAACGCCCCGAAATATGATCCCGAGACATTACATGGTGCTCAAGGCTATGAGTAGCCTCAAGCTAACCCTTTGAGTCTACTACTAAGTCTGAACCTTGCTTCAAGGTCATCTAATCAAGAAATAATACTGTATTATACCAAAACTGAACTGAATAAACTGTAGATAATGTCTGAACAACAAATACTAAAAGTCTGTAAATAAACTCGTAGTCCGACAAGCCTCTACTACTAATAAAGAACTAGAGAGCCATTGGGATAGACCCCCAACTAACTCAGACTAAACTGAAAATGATAACTCAAATATTATAAAATTTGGAAATCTAACGAAGTAGGCTCTTAAATTATGAGGACTCACAAACTGTGGGAGCGTAGATAAAGATGCTCGAACTACTCACACTATTGATACTGAGCACCTGAACCTACATTATAAGATGATGTAGCACATAGATATATAAGTGGATCAATACTTTAAGGATGTATTGAGTATGTGGGGGTGTAATGCATAAGTAAACATCATCATAATTAGGTAGTAAATGCATGTGGATGTATATGACTCACATAAACTTAATTATCCAAAATATCAAAATATAAAAAAATCATGTCTAACAAATCATACTTGTTAATCTAGTGAGTCATAACACTTAGTCTTATAAAAGCTTTTCCATCATTTTTTTCTTTTGAAACTTAGAAGCTTTGGGACTTAGAGACTTTGGAACTCAAGGAGTTTTTTCTAACCGACATAAACCATGTGAGCTGACATGGACTCCAATGTCTTTCCCATATTGGCGAGAGCTGTTCTACCCTTGCTATCAGAATAGAACCTTAACTTGAGTGATCATAATCTTATTCATTCACGTAGAAGTGGGAATAATCTTAGTCGTACGGTGGTACGTAGTTCTGGGGCATGAGACCATGGAATCATACCCAACTCGGTGCTTAATACTACTCTTATACTTATGCTCAGAACTTTAGGAAATCCACTTTAAATTAGCATAAAGTTTGCAAGAAAACCAATTATGCTCTTTTCTTTTCTTTAAATCTTAAGTCATATGAACGAAGTGGATTCTTCATCTTAGCTTAGGACACAAAAGGTTAAATTTTTATCTAAAATCTAAAAATAATTTAGTCATGGGGTGCTTATAGCACAAACAATCTTGAAGCAACAATCTCTAATTGGGGTCTAATGAACCAAGCATCAAACTCATGTTAAAACATCTCAAAATTCATACTTGGTAATGTAAACATTCATAAATCATCTTAAAATATGGAAATTTCATCACTATGCATGGAAGTATAATCATAATCATGTAATTCAACTGTTAAATCATGGGAAATCTCATAATCTTGCAAATAATGATAATAGGTATAAACCCTAACTTGAAATTTATAGGAATTCATATAATTTACAGTAAATTTGTATTTAAAATAAAGTTTTGGGCACAAGGATGAAAGAATTATCCTTGTTCAAACCCCACATACCTTGGATGATGAACTTAGATGAACAACTTGCTTTTGAGACTCTATTCGTGTTCTTGAATGTAGAATATTGAAGTTCTTGGTCTAGGACTCTTGAATCTTGAATCAATTTGGAAAAGTAAAGGTGGAATCTTGGGATTTCTTGAAGATGAATGTTAAAGCCTAGGGTTTTGGATGAGAGAAATTTTGATAAACAATAGTATGTAACGCATCTAAGAGGCTTAAATCTTATGTTTAGATGGATTCGGGGTTGGGTAATTTATCAAAATACTCCCTTTAAACTCTTAAACGAAACTGGAAAACATATATTGTAACACCCCTATTCGCTGAACCGGAATGCGACATGGTGCTTATGACCTCGAAGGACCACAAGCTAGCCCATGACTGATATCTGTACCTGTATACTGCAAATCATGATCTAATAATGAGGAATACATAGAACTATAAGACTGAAATGAAGAAATAAATAAATGTATCAAATCATATTGTCCTCGAATCAATGAGGACTCACTGTGTCTTTGTGACTGGAATGCTACCGCTACTGCTGGGCTGGAGCTCATGTCTCGAAACCTATGGTGTAACATGAAAAGAAAGCACCATAGCACAAATGCGTCAGTACAACTGGAGTACTGAGTATACGAGGAAGGTAGGCTGAACATAAAGGGTTTCATGCATGAACAACACTGACTGACTAATATGAACGTGGGAGTGCAAACACACATATATAGAAACTGGGACCGTGAATACGTGATAACATGACCTGTAAGCTAATACATGGTTTACTGATTACTGTCATGACTGATACTAAAACTGATAACATGGACGACTGTATCTGATAGTCCTGTATATACTAAAATCTGAAGAATGCCCTGAGTTCTTTTATTGAGACTGATACTGAAATTGTGGGAAGTAGTGTTTAACCGACATCCCCCATGTATGCTGTTATGGCTAAGCTAGGGTCCAATCTCTGCCCCGACTGGAGGGGTGTCAATACCGTGCCACGGGTAAGGATAGCCTGTGAGTGACCCTTATCTAGCGGGTACTCAATGAGAATCGTGGGAACCCTAAACTGAAAGGTTAAGCCACCTCATCAACCCTAATTTGACGGGTTAAGATGTCTCAACCTACGCTGGCTACGTAGTTCTGGAAAACAAGGATGATACTAAGAATCACACCCTGAACTGGCGGGTAAGTTCCCATCTTGGGTTCACTCGGTGCTAACCTCTACTCCTATCTGGAGGGACTGGACATGAATAACTGACTATACATGACTTAATCTTACTAAATTCCGTTGACTGGCAGAATATTACTGATATCTAACAACTGACTGAGATCATGAAGTTTTCCTGAGTCACATGACTGACTGAAGTCTATGGAATCATAGCTTGAGTTCGGATATCGTGAAACATGACATGGCTCTAGGCACACAACTATAGTTTTTGAGTACAAGTACCCCCAGGACTAGATAGGAGGAGACTGACACATATGACATGACTTGATCACAAGATTTGAGTCCACAATTCACAATATCATAAGTAAGGCTTTCATAATAAGAATGATTCTCAACAAACTATCACATGATCGGGAATGCACACAACATGTATATACTTGCATGGCTTCAATAACATGGTCATTCCATATCCAACAATATCATGAGCATCTCGTACAACTTCTTCAATTCAAGACAATAGCACGGGGATCACGTTGAACATAAACTTAGAACATGAAATAGTCATTTAGGACTTATTATGTCATAAAAGCATGATTTCTATTCCCTTAGGTATTTTCACAAACACCTTACATGCACATCTTAGGCATAGGTGGATTCATCAAGATTACAAATATTCAACCACCAATTTCACATATTTATACATTAAATACTACCATATCCTCACAATAAACATACAAAGATCCCATCTTAGGCATCATCAAACTCCAACCACATAACATCAACCACCAACAACATAAACATCATGATACAAAATTTAGAAGATGGTTCTTGAGCTTCATGGACGAAAGAAGTCCATGAATCAACTCACGCATACCTTAGAAGGAAAATTCTTGATGATTGACGGAGGAATTTCCTTGAAATTGGATCTTCAAGCTTAGTTACGCAACCCTAGTTGTTTTTATCTTTTAGTGCTCTTGGATGATGAGCTTTGAGATGATAATAGGGTTGTAATATGTTTAGAAGCTATATATTTCGTAGGGTTGAGTTTAGGGACGTGTAAGAGTGTTAAAAGACTTAATTACCCTTAAAATAACTCAAATCGGAATGTTTTTCGCACCTGAAACTGACTTAGGCGGCGCCCAAGTGATTGCCTAAGCTAGGTTAGGCGGCGCATAACCAATCTCCTATGTTTGGTTGGGCGGCGCCTAACCAATCGCCTATCCTTACTGTCTCTCACAAAAATGGGCATAACTTTTTGCTCGGGTATTGGATTAAGGCGAAATTGGTATCGTTGGAAAGCTAATTCGATTCTCTACAATTTGGTGGGTCTAAATCAGCCAAAATACCATATTAACATCGAGTTATACTAGTTCAAAGATGACCCTTGCAAAATCGAACACTAAAACTTGATGGATTCAAAAACTCTTAGCTTGTATTACCTTAAGTGACTCATATGAACATGATTAATGCATAATAAGCTATCCTATCACTAGTATATTCATTGTAAGTCATGTACTCAAGTATGAATCACAGGATAGGAGATTTCATACGTAGGAATACTTATTCACTTCCTAGCTTAGAAACATGCGGGGTATTACATATATTTTCCCGATCTGGGTGACAACCGCGATGCACCACTATCATAGTAGCTCATTGGAAATTGACAACTAGAAACTAGGCAGACTCCGCGACGCAGAGTCAATGCGGTGCCCCTTTGGAATGCCATTTTGGCACATGACGCGACACACTATTATTGCTCTAGACCTCTAGAAATTGACAAACGGGAAATTGGCCTTCTTCACGATGCACAAATATCGTGGAGGGCCACTGGAAAATGACAATTAGGAATCAACACTGCTCCGCGATGCGCTAAGGGTTCAAATGATGGTGTTTTGCGACTGGAACTTAAAATAGCCATAACTTCTTACTTGGTTATTGGATTTAGGCAAATCTTATTTCATTGGAAAGCTTATTCAATTTCCTACACCATGGAAAGTTCAAATCTAAACAATTTCACAAAAATAAACATAATTCATTCTAAGAGCTAATCCTTGACATTTTCGAGGCGAGTTTAAACTAGAAAAATCGCGGGGTATTACAGTTCAATAGCCCAAAATAAGTTCAGGAGCCTTGGGACTTGAATCAAGGGTCTCCCTAGCCTAAAATCAATGTTTCGGATGCGATGGAGAAGTCAGATTTTCAATCCAAGATTGTTCCAACCAAAGGTGGGTCCCACATCCATTCTTTCTAATTTTCAACTTTTCGACCAATATATCAAAATGAGCTCGGGTTCATTGGGACCCGAGCAAAAGGTCTACCTAGACTAAAATCGATATTCCGAATCTGCTGACATAGTCTAAATTTTTATCCAAGATTGTTTTATCGATGTTTTTTTCCAATGGGTATTTAGTATCAATAAAAACTTCAAAATAGGGAATTAGCTCTAAAAACCAAATAAACTGCCCGGTAACCGTACCATCAGTCCTAGCAAGTCATAAATAACTTGGGTCAGCTATGGAGAAGCTCAAATGGTGAACATAAGCATAAATATGGAAAATGACCTGAAGTATCATTATAATATCCACTACTAAAATGATTTTTATCCCCAAAAGTCAATGGATAGAGAGAATCTCAAAAGTTCAAAAGGATGAGGCAGCATGCTCCAAGCATGACTTCCCAGGTAACCTCAATGGAGAGAAAATACTTCTAAGGGATTTCGCCACAGGTATATCTTTTTCAACCAGCACTCTCATTCTACTTCCAAAATAGTCAAAACTTAATTTTGACCGCTAACTAGCCTCCAACTGAATTGAAAAGGGTGATAATCATAGACTCAATCACAATACACTGATACCATTACTATATCTGCATAAATCAACAAAGGCTCATCCAAGCCAAAAGCAAACCAAGACATGAGTTATAAAACCGACTCCAGATCCAAAAATAACCTTCCTTAACCATTTTACACATGCTATCAACTCTAAACCAGGAGGAAATTCACCTAAGTCTCGTCCACTTTGTCTCATCATGGAGAAATCAAAGAACTAAAACTGATCCATTGAAGGTCTATAAGTCAAACATAGAAATAAGCTCATAAGGCTCTATCTAGGCATACAATCTGAATAAAAATCAAACTGAAATCTCAAAATCCTAGATATAACTACTCATCATTAATATTCTACTCTAAGATGTCTCATCCACTGAGAATGAAGAAATACTGAATCCAATTTGAGAATATTACTTCCCCTGAGTAAATCATCCAAAATTCTCAAGGAAAACTAAAGCTCGAGGTCAAAACTAAAATAACCAATACAGGGCCCATGGGCTATCATTTAAATATTTATTAACTATAATCCAACCGAAGTCTAGAAGACCGAATAGGAAACCACAGAGTAGGGTCAACCAACCTATAAATGAAATCTGAATAAGGATAAATCTAAAACAAAAGATGTATGCAAGCTCTACAACACCAAGCTGAAATCTCAATATCAAGGATGAACCACTCAGTCTCAAATATCTAAATCAAAACTAAAAACAAGTAGGAATTAATGCTCCATATTTATCATACTTCTAAATCGCCATTCCAAGGAGTCAAATCCAATACTGAGCCAATAAGGCTATATCAATGTCAACTATCTCAAATTGACTCTAGTATCCAAATCTGAAATATCTGAGATAAATCATACTAAGCCATGGTCGAGATATATCCAGAGAGCAAATATCATCACAGGGATAACAACTGACTGATAACACAAGCAACCAACTCTATATCGGCTAAAGGGAACGAAACATAGCCATAAAATAGAAATCATACAAAAGGGTAAACCACTGACTGAAAATGCATATAATCCTACTCCATAGTTGTTGGAGTGCATGAACTATCCAAAAACGCTTAAAAACTTCCCAAGGCTAAAACCACACCAAAAATGGCAAAAGCTCCAGCAACTAAAAAAAAATGCAACTTAAGCTGGAAACTAACCAATTTAATACTCCATCTAGGCAAAGAAATAGCCACAAGCACATATCATCGAGGAGAATCACTCCACCAATCATCACTAGGCCAAAGAAACGCTAAAATGGGGATTTTCTAAGTCTACCTAAGAAAAACATCATTGAAGAAAAAATACCAATATCAAAATCAAGGTCAAAGTCGAGACCACCACTAGAGTATCAAAAACTCAAGCTAAAGAGTTTCTAATTTGCCAACTTAAGAAGCGATCACAGGATAGGCCACCTGCCTCTAACTCTCTAACACCACTTAAGGCAAAACCACATCACAAAAACAAAGGAGTATCCAACTTGCGTACTACTAATAGGGCAAACCATCCTAAGGGAACAAACCCAACATACCTATAAAATGAATCCACGACATCTTAACACCAACATCAAAATTGCTATCAGACAATGAAATATCCATAAATAAGAACGAAATCCACTTGATCCATCTCACAAATGAGTTATATCAGAAGGGATAGCCAAAACAAAATTCTTCACAACCCAAAAGACAAGCCTAAGGATCTCAAACTCAAAAACAGGAAACAAAACTAAATTATTGACTCAAAATCCACCAAAACCACGGAAGGTCAACTTACCTTCAATAACATAACACATGCCCGAATCAATCTAATACAGCTAATCAAGAGGGAAAAAGTCAACCTCGCCATGCTAGGAGAAAGAAATCACCAAATCGGGCTATCTACGCAAGCCACCAAATAATATCACAAGAAAATAAAAGATGAACTAGATAACACTAGTCTATACAGCTACCTAGTAAAAACATCAAGTAACACTAATAACCTCACACAGTGGTAGTAATAGCAACAACAATATCAATATCAACATACTGAACAGGCGGTACCAAAATGAATATCAATATCATGTACCACTCAATGGCCACAATAGGGCTAATGTGCCAAGATAAATGGGACTCAAATCGAAAACCTCACCCACAGAAAAAAACATCAAAATAGATCTACTCCATTGTCATACCCGATTTTTACCTAAGGTCAAAACGAGTACGACATTATGTACTCTAAAAGAATAAATTTTGTACACAGTCGCCACCTAATTTTTAAGAAAAAATAGGAAACCTATTTATTTATTAATAAGTATGACTTTATTTAATATACAAACCAATTTAGATTCTAGGTAAGAGTTTAAATTATTTCAAAGGAAAGGGATTAGGCACCCTTCAGAATCCACAAATGTGGTTTCCGACCAGACTTAGGTTTATTAAAAGAAAAAGGGAAAAATAAATATTTATAAATATAAAATGTGCATTAAAATAATATAAATAATCTACATTTAAAGTATGTATAAATTATGTATGTTATCATAAAAATATAAAAATATGAACCTAAAAATATATAAAGATATGTAACCAAAAGTACCTAAAAAATGAAAAGAAATTCATAAAATAATGTATTTTTACTTTTATTTGATTAAATATCTAAATTAATTTAACACTTTTTGTGTAAATATTGACGGCCTAAATTTTCCTAAACGCGTGGTGAAGTTTGTATAAATAAAGAACATCCCGCCCAACACCCCAAAAATAAAGTTTTCACTATAATTATCATTTGTACAAGGGTTAAAATATAAAAATATAAATACACAATTTAAACTCTTCTTTGAATGCCATTCCCGACAAATATTTTCAATAACCTATATAAACACTTGTAATAAAAATGTTAGTGACAAATAAATAATCAATAAATTGAGAAAGTATATATGCATATTTGTATAAAAAGATACAATTTTCATTAAAAAGTGTGGGCTTGGATAAAATTTTAGGTACGCCATGGCTACGAAATGGTTACTCAATTTATTGGTCGTCATAAATCGCCTTGCCAAGATACGGATCATAAAACCTTTTGTGTTGTTATAAAAATTTCGTCATCGCCCAAATTTATTTATATTATTACATATTTATATACGTAATATCCATCTTTTTATTTGTGCAGGCCTCGAAAATCAATGAAAAATAACTTTGATAAAATAAAATCCGTCTTTTATAATGGAGTGGCCTCAAATATCCAGATGGAGAGATAATTTTATTGGCCAAGTATAGTATTTTGTTCAAATCAATTTAACAATTTTTTTTTAAAAAGTAAAAAAGAAAGCATATCAGTCTAAATATTGAGCAGAAAGTGGCAGACAACAAAAATAATGGGAACACCTAAACATTGTGTCCCAAAATATAGCAAAATCAATCCTTTCACAGTGAACAAATTGTAGAAAAAATGAAGGAATAGTCAACAAGATTAATCATGGCATTCATCGGAATCCATGAAACTTCACAAGAAATAAATTACATCCAGCCAAATCAGCGAAAGAAGATACACAATAACACATAAATCAGTAAAAAACTGAAGTATTTTCAACGAGCAATAATAAATGAAGAGGAAATGTTACGTCTGCTGGAGCAACATAATATTCATAGTAAAAAAAAAAAAAATACAAAACACCAAAACTGTGGTGGTAACGGCATGGTGATAGTGGCACAACGACGTTGCTTCAATGGAATTCACCGGAGCAACGTCGTATAATCAAATTCAGCAAGATCTGTAAGAAATTGAAAAAATTAAGTGCAAAAATAAGGAAAGGAAGGCAGCTCGTGGTATGGGAATTTTCTGGCTAGATTTGGCCCATTTTTTTTGGTAAACAGTGTTGGCAGGTAGAGGGGGAAGGGCGACGAAAAGGAGGGAGGAAGAGGAGAGATGGGTCTGATGGTACGACTGGAGGTGGGGAGGCTGGAACTCGCCCGCTGGAGATCAACTATGGCGTGGCACGATAGTGAAGAAGTCTGTCGGAGCTCTATCAATGGAGGGCGGCAGTGATGGAGAGTAAGATTACAGTGAAAGGGGAGAGATTAGATGAGAGATCTGATTTTGTTAGCTGTATCTGCTTATGTACGTATTTTTGTGTGCAAAAAATGAATAAATTCAACCCATATTTATAATAATAAATAATTCTTTTATTTACCTAAAAAATAAAAGATTAAACTCTCAATGTATTATTTAGACTGTAGGATATTATCCAACATATTTTTCATTCTTTTAATCATTATGTAAAAATCTTTTATTCAAAGAATGAAAATCTCAACCCGTCACCTCAAGTGTCACCTTTTATAAAGATGAGGAGACCTTGACTTGACTGATTTGCTGCTATATGTATTAAAATAATCAAACCGACTCACATGTGCAGATTATACAAAAACATGAATGCCGACATATAATTACAAAGAAATATAAATAATAAATAAAAAATATAATTATCTAAAAAGCTATATTATGCTATAAACGTTTAAAATTATAATATGTAAGAAAGAATTGTAGTGTTATGCTATGTACGTATGCAGATGACTGTGCAAAAATGCTAAAATGATTATAAACTAATGAAAATTCTAAAATTTACAAAATTAAGGATAATATCAATAAATTTTGTAAAATTAAAATATGTCAATAAATTGATTAAAAAAATCCTAAAAATTGATGATTGTCGTTAATTTGCTAAAAATTATAAAAAATATGTGAAAATTCTATTTTATGTACTTTAACTGTCATAAAGTCTAAAAGTGCTAATTTTAAGTATGGAGAGCCAAAATTGGGTGTCAACAGTTTGCTCCTTTTTGTTTGAAAATAATGTAGAAGTCTTCAAACGAAAATATTGACGTGTGGCCAATTTTGCTCGACCAAAAATTATTTTTTGATTAAATTCAAGCAAACTCCAATTTAGAGTTACTATCTAAATATGTCCAATTTTAGGGTGGACGAACTCAAATGTGTACTCAAATTCTATGCCTGCAAAATTTATGAAATTGAAAAACAGTATTCAATAAAGGCAAACGAGTAATTAAGCCTGATCTTTTTTATGAAATTCAAAAAATGACATGTAATGCTTAACTAAATTAAATATAAATTAATAAAGGCATTGTAGATTTTAACTAAAGGCATACAAAAAATTCAATCAAAGACAAACATATAAAAAAAGGTCTGATTAGAGGGCAAACTAACCGAAAATGTCCTATTTTAGGGTGGACAAACTCAATTCATGCTTGCAAAATTTTTAAAACTAAGGTGGATTTTTTTTCTTTTTTCTTTTTTCTTTTTTTTTTTCTTTTCTTTTTTTCAAGAAATATAAAAATTCAAAATGTAGTGCTTAACTAATTACGAACAAATGGTACAAGCAAAGATAACATCAGTGCTTAAATGGTAAAATAAGTGCATTGCGGTATATGCAGGTAAAGACAAAGCATGCAGTGCTTAAATAACACAATAAATGCATTGAGATGTACAAATAAATGTAAATATGACATGTAATGCTTAAATTATAAAATAAATGCATTTCGATATATGCAAGAAGAGGCCAAGATGGCATGCAGTGCTCAAATAATAAAATAAATACATTGCGATATTTGCGAGGTGTGCAATGCCTAAATGATAAATAAATGCATTACGATATATGCATGCAGAGCTTAAAATAAATGCATTGCGATATGTGCAAGAAAGGCCAAGATGGCATGCAGTGCTCAAATAATAAAAAAAATGCATTGCGATATTTGCGAGGCGTGCAGTGCCTAAATAATAAATAAATGCATTGCGATATATGCGTGCAGAGCTTAAAATAAATGCATTACGATATATGCGTGCAGAGCTTAAAATAAATGCATTGCGATATGTGCCAGCAAAGGCAAAGATGCTATCTAGTTCTTAAATGATAAAACAAATGCATTGCTATATTTGCGAGGCGTGCAATGCTTAAATAAAAAAATGTATTACGATATGTGCATGTTGTGCTTAAAGAATGAATGCATTGCAATATATGTGCGTGCAATGTTTAAATGCATAGCAATATGAGCCGATAAAGGCAAAGATAATATGCAATGCTTAAATGATAAAATAAATGCATTGTAATATGTGCAAGGTGTGCAGTCCCTAAATGATAAAATAAATGCATTGCGATATGTGCGTGCGGTGCTTAAATGATAAATAAATGCATTGTGATGTTTGCGAGGCATGCTGTGCCTAAATGATAAAATAAATGTATTACGATATGCGTGTAATGCTCAAATGCATAACAATATGCATCAATAAAGGCAAAATGACATGCGATGCTTAAATGATAAAATAAATGCATTACAATGCGTGTAGATAAAGGCCAAGATAATAGGTGGTGCTTAAATGATAAAATAAATGCATTGTGATGCGTGCAAGTAAAGGCAAAGATAGACTGTAGTGCTTAAACCATAAAATAAATGCATTGCAGTGCGTGCAAGTAAAGACAAAGATAAAATGCGATGCTTAAATGATAAAATAAATGCATTGCGATGCATGCAAATAAAGGCAAAGATAAAATGCAGTGCTTAAATGGTAAAATAAATGCATTACGGTATGTGCAGACAAAGGCAAAAATAAATACAGTGCTTAAGTAATAAAATAAATGCATAGTGAGATGTGCAAATAAAGGCAAGAAAAACATGCAATGCAAATGATAAAATAAATATATTGTGATGCGTACAAGTAAAGGCAAAGATAACATACAGTGAAAAAAGAAATAAATACAGTGCGATATATACAACTAAAGGCAAGCAAGTATAAATATTAAATTGAAGAAAAATATGCATAACTGTCTTTTGAAGGGCAGAATGACCCAATTATCCTATTTTAAAGTGGACAAACCTATGAAAAAATAATTATTGAGCAAAGAATTATTTGGGAATGAAAGTGTTCATATATTCCCGATGTTGCTTTCAATATTGCCCTAGTATCGAGTTGTGAAATATTGGGGGTGCAAGATTGTGTACTTGTTGGGGAGAAAGAATGATTGTAGGGTTACGATGGCTGAACTCTGCATAGAGATTGCTACATATCTTGAATATTACGAGAATCAGGCCAATGTAGTTCGAAATAAGAAATAGGATAAATTTTAAGGCAGTTCTCAGAATTTTCCCTAGTGTATTATTTACGTTGACATTTATTCTTTGAAAGAAACTTAAAAAAAATCTTGTTATTACAAAAGTGCATGACGTCTCCCGATTGTCCACGAAGAATTGATGTCGTCTTCGATTGCTTATGAGAAGAGACCCTCAACTAGTGAAATGGCTAAACTCTAATAGCCTCTTGACTAGTAAGACTATAAAAAATATAAAATACTCAAGATGAGTGCCTGACAAAAAGAATAAAATATTGGTATTAAAGGTATGTGCTTGAAAGAAAAAGTCATATGCCCGTATTTCAAAATTAGGCGCCTTGAATGAAAAGGAAAAAATACATATATGTAAAGTGAGCACCTTGAATGAAAGGTAAGAAAATGCCTGTATGTGAAAGTAGGCCTCTTGAAAAAAAGAAAGAAAGAAAACTATTTAGAGGTCACAATCATGTCTTGACTTCAATTGGTACCAATAATTAGTAGTGTGCATAAGAATTCCCCCGTCCTTTTCTCAGTTAATCGAGATTAACTTCAGGGTAACTCCTATAGTTTCAAATGGTACCTTAGACACGCCTAAGTATTGACAAGATTTTTTTATCTTGCTTTAAACAAATGTTTTGAAGTATGAATATCCTCCTGCTTCAGGTGCCCTCTCTAGAAAGAAAGTCCCACTTCGCACATATTTGAGTAAAAGAAAGTCTTATTTTGCACATATTTGAGTAGTTTTTTTTTTAATCTAGGGATGTATCAAGAAATGCATTCACACTCAGAAAGGAATTCAATGCATGCAATTGTGATACCATAGGCTTCACTTTTATGTAAGTATCCACTAATGTGAGAAAACTTGAAATAGGATCTCGTGGGACTTAATATCGACTTGTAATGTAGGTTTGGGGATGGGTAGAATGATATTTAAGATAAAAGTGACTAATTCCTCAATGAGCATTGCACGCATTTAGTGTGATCATGGAGGTAGGGCTAAGAGAGAGATAATGCATGTGTGCACTCAAAAAGGTATAGGCTTAGATGCGGTTGTCCAAAGAAAAGGTTTTAGGCTCAAAATGGGGGATGCTAAGGATTAATGCAATTCAATGAATCGAACTAAAGCTCACCACACAATGCACATGAAATAATGAGGTTGGTTTCGTTCTTGTATTAGATGTATACAAGATAATTTTCAAGTGTTACTTAGGTGTGATAAAAGGTACCAAAAGAATCTATGGTTTACCATAAAGTCGGTCCTTTTCATCATACCAATTTGTTCTTTCTCATGCACACTCTTAACCGTATTGGTATCAACCAAGTCAAAATTATTTTTTTATTTTTTTTTATTTTTTTTTAAAAGAATGGGACCGAACCCAAATGGGGGTTGCCTATGTATCTTGTGAAAATAAGAATCAGGTCTGCGTGATTCAGGAAAATTTATAAATTTGTATGTGCAATGTATGATTGTAAAAAAAATGGTGGTCATCCTTGAAAATAATATGAAAGACGATCAGAAAAGAACTGCTTTTAACATCAAAATTATTTTGACTAAATAATCGAGAAAATAGATATCATGCATGGGGAGGGCTTTGACACAACTTCAGTATGCTGACAAGATTGAAAAAGTCAGACATTGGAGGAATTATGATATTATTTTGCCGCAGTTGACAATATTATTATAACTAAAAAAATATTGAACTATTGCTTTTGAAAGTGAGGATCGGTACGCCATAAATTTAATGGTTTACGACGTTTGAAGAAGAAGCTAAGTATTCTTGCACAAAAATTCGGTGAAGATCTGGAGGTAGGCCGACTAAGCACTAATGTCAATGAGATTTGGATTTGAGGAGCTATTGATTTGCGCTCTTGAAGACTTTTGGGGAGCGTCTTTGAAATGTTCTAGAAAATTTCCCCAGTTTTGAATACCGGAGAAACTATTCTAAAATAGTGAAGAGATCGAACCCTAATGCAGGGCTGCCTACGTATTTTGTCGGGGCAAAAATCAGGTCAAAACGTAGTTCAAACCTATATGCATCTAATGGCGATGTTGGTAAGGTGCATTTTTAACTAATCCGCTACGTAAAACAAAGGTTAGACTACACCTTCTTACTAAAGTATAATCAATTTAGAGCAAACAAATATGTATAGACACAATAATCCTTTAAATATGTACAAACACTATGATAATGCGTCACTTGGGTCGTGAATCCTTCGGACATAAAGTTACTAACGATGCATGCACCTAAAATGGTGTTATTTAGTTATATCCCATGTTGACTAAGAGTGGGTAGACACGGACTTGAATTTTCTATATGAGAAGGCACGTAGTCTCACGACAGTAAAACTCCCGTTCACCCTACGCATGCGCCGACTCTCTAAAATAAGGTGATTTGAAAGAATTTTGAGAAAGTACAATTACAATCCGCGTGTACAATGTGTGTGAGTGTCAATTTTGAAATGAAGAAAACATGAACGGAATGTCAATTTATATAAAGCGATAAACAAATAAATAATCTATACAAAATAATAAAAAATAAAAAATTTATGCCACATAAAAAAAATAAATCAAGATAAATAAGATGAAATAAATAACAATGTATAAAAAACATAAATATTTACCTAAATCTGTAATGGTTAGAATCTTGAATCCCCAGCAGAGTCACCAAACTGTCATACTCGATTTTTACCTAAGGTCAAAACGAGCACGACATTATGGACTCTAAAAGAATAAATTTTGTACAGAGTCGCCACCTAATTTTTAAGGAAAAATAGAAAACCTATTTATTTGTTAACAAGTATGACTTTATTTAATCTACAAACCAATTTAGATTCTAAGTAAGGGTTCAAATTATTCCGAAGGAAAGGGATTAGACACCCTTTAGAATCCACAAATGTGGTTCCCGACCAGACTTAAGTTTATTAAAAGAAAAAGGGAAAAATAAATGTTTATAAATATAAAAATGTGCATTAAAATAATATAAATAATCTACATTTAAAGTGTGTATAAATTATGTATGTTATCACAAAAATATGAACTTAAAAATATATAAATATATGTAACCAAAAGTACCTAAAAAATGAAAAGAAATTCATAAAATAAAGTATTTTTACTTTTATTTGATTAAATATATAAATTAATTTAACTCTTTTTTGTGTAAATATTGAGAACCTAAATTTGCCGAAACGCGTGGTGAAGTTTGTATAAATAAAGAACATCCCGTCCAACACCCCAAAAATAAAGTTTTCACTATAATTAACATTTGTACAAGGGTAAGAATATAAAAATATAAATACACAATTTAAACTCTTCTTTGAATGGCATTCCCGACAAATATTCTCAATAACCTGTATAAACACTTATAATAAAAATGTTCATGATAAATAAATAATCAATAAATTGAGAAAGCATATATGCATATTTGTATAAAAAGATACAATTTTCGTTAAAAAGTGTGGGCTCGGATCAGATTTTAGATACGCCATGGCTACGAAATGGTTGCTCAATTTATTGGCAGTCCTAAATTGCCTTGCCAAGATACGAATCATAAAACCTTATGCGTTGTTATAAAAATTTCATCATCGCCCCAATTTATTTATATTGTTACGTATTTATATACATAATATCTATCTTTTTATTTGTGCAGGCCTCGAAAATTGATGAAAAATTTCTTCATCGGCCAAGTGTCGACCCTTAATATAAAATAATAACTTTGATAAAATAAAGTCTGTCTTTTATAACGGGGTGGCCTCAAATATCCAGACGGAGAGATAATTTCATTGGCCAAGTATAGTATTTTGTTCAAATAAGTTTAACAAACTTTTTAAAAAAGTAAAAAAAAAGAAAGCATATCCGTCTAAATATTGAGCAGAAAGTGGCAGACAACAAAAATAATGGAAACACCTAAATTTTGACATAGATTGTCCCAAAATATAGCAAAATCAATCCTTTCACAGTGAACAAACAGTAACAAAAATACAGGAATAATCAACAAGATTAATCACGACGTTCGTCGGAATCGATGAAACTTCACAAGAAATAAATTACATCCAGCCAAATCAGGGAAACAAGATATACAATAACACATAAATTAGTAAAAAACTGAAGTATTTTCAACGAGCAATAATAAATGAAGAGGAAATGGCGCGTCTACCGGAGCAGCATAATATTCACAGTAAATAAAAAATAAAGAAGAAACACCAAAATAGTGGTGGTAACGACATGGTGATAGCGGCACAACAACGTTGCTTCAATGGCATTTGCCGGAGCAACGTCGTATAATCAAATCCAGCCAGATCTGTAAGAAATTGAAAAAATTAAGTGTAAAAATAAGGGAAGGGAGGCAGCTCATGGTGTGGGAATTTTTCGGCCAGATTTTGCCCTTTTTTCGGCAAATAGTGGCGGCAGGTATAGGGGAAAGGGCGACGAAAAGGAGGGAAGAAGAGGAGAGATGGGTATGATGGTACGGCTGGAGGTGGGGAGGCCGGAACTCGCCTGCCGACGATCAACTCCGGTGTGGCACGACAGTAGAGAAGTCCGCCGGAGGTCCATCAATAGAGGGTGGCAGTGGTGGGAGTAAGATTACAGTAAAAGAGGAGAGATTAGATGAGAGATCTAATTTTTGTTAGCTGCATCTGCGTATGAATATATTTATGTGTGTAAAAAATAAATAAATTCAGCCCTTATTTATAATAATAAATAATCCTTTTATTTACCTAAAAAATAAAAGATTAAACTCTCAATGCATTGTTTTGACCATAGGATATTATCCAACAGATTTTTCATTCTTTTAATCATTATGTAAAAATCTTTTATTCAAAGGATGAAAAATCTCAACCCGTCACCTCAAGTGTCACCTTTTTTTAAAGATGAGGAGACCTTGACTTGACTGATTTGCTGCTATGTGTATTAAAATAATCGAGCCGACTCACATGTGCAGATTATACAAAAATATGAATGCCGACATATAATTACAAAGAAATATAAATAACAAATAAAAAATATAATTATCTAAAAAGCTATATTACGCTATAAACGTTTAAAATTATAATATATAAGAAAGAATTGCTGTGTTATGCTATGTACGTATGCATATGACTGTGCAAAAATGCTAAAATGATAATAAACTAATAAAAATTCTTAAATTTATAAAATTAAGGATAATTATCAATAAATTTTGTAAAATTAAAATATGTCAATAATTTGATTAAGAAATCCTAAAAACTGATGATTATCATTAATTTGCTAAAAATTATAAAAAATATGTAAAAAATTGCATTTTATGTACTTTAATGGTCATAAATTCTAAAAGTGCTAATTTTAAGTATGGAGAGCCAAAATTGGGTGTCAACATCCATCCACTACTAAAAGAAATAAACCATGGATGATTAGCCACTTGATATGTACATAAGTGAGACCCCAACATTTGTGTAATACCCCGTACTTTTCCTAGCTTGAAATCGTCTCAAGAATGTTAGAAGATTTCTTTAAAAGATTAATCCACTTTTGTACATGCGGTATTTTTAATATTTTTACTTTTTTTTTTGCACGTGAAAAATTGAATTAGCTTTCCAACGATATCAATTTCGTCAAAATCTGACATTGGAGGAGAAAGTTATGGCCAAAATACAGAAGGCAGTAAAACCGCCAAGATGCGATGGTGAGGCCGGCGGACCGTCGCAGCAAGGCAGTAAGAACTACCTTTTTCCTAGGAGTGACGGTCCAGGTCGACGGACCGTCGGACTAGTGATGGACCGTCGCTCAGGTCGTCATAAGGGAAACAGTGAGGCCACCTTCTGGATAAGGTGCGATGGTCAAGTTGATGGATCGTAGAACCTGTGACGGACCATCGCAATCAAAATAGTGAGACCCTATCCTACCTAGAAGCGACGGTCAGGGCCGACGGACCGTCAATCTAACGACGAACCATCGCACCCACCATCGCAGGTCCCGTTCAATTTTTTTAAGTTGTTTTAACAGGGGTATTTTGGTCATTTACCACCCACTTATATATACCCAATTATGTCCGATTTTAGCCATTGGTTCATTATTACTTCACAACCAATATTAGGGTTTCTCTTTAACATTAATCTCCAAGAACAAAATCCAATCTTCTTCAAGAACTAAGGGATTTCCAATTCTTCAAGTTCAAGAACATCAAGAATCTTAACCCAGGTATGCATAGTGTTCATTCATGGACTCCTTTCATCCATGAAGTCCAAGAATCCCTTTTTTAACTTCAAGTTATGAATTTTCTCTATGATTTCATGATTGGGCTGTTCTTGTTCACGTTGATAAATGAGAAATTAAATTTTTCTCCATGTTAGGTGATAATTTCTATGTGGGTTTAATTATTATAGATATAGATTCATGCAAACCTATGACTAAACCCTTGAATGATGAAATTAGAATGTGACCATGATGTTTAATTATTGTACAATGATGTTTACATGTACCATACCTACAATATGATTGATTTAATGCCTAAATAAAGGAAAAGTGCCTAACTAGTATGTTGTCATGAAATCTCCATGTATGTATAAGCTTATGCCTATCACATGTTTGATGAAATGCTTCAGTAAATGCATTATGGTGATTATTATGTATTCAAGCAAGTCATGTTTTGTCAGTTTCTTTCCATTGAGTCCTGGGGGTACTTGTACCCGAAATATTAGCTGTGTGCCTAGAACCATGTCATTTTTTCACGATACTCTCAGTCTATCTATGATCCTTAGACTTCAGATAGTCTTATGACTCAGGAAATCTCCATGATCTCATGAACTCAGTCAGTTGTCAGATATCAGTAGTATTCCTTTAGTTAACGGAATTCAGTAACTCAGTCCAGTGAGTTCAGTTAATCATGTTTAGTGTCAATTTATATGGGAGTAGGAATTACCACCGAGTGAACCTAAGGATGGGAACTCACATATTATATGAGGGTATGATTATTAGAAGAAATCCTTGCGTTCTAGAACTATATAGCCAACATAGGTTGAGACATCATAGCCTGATATATGAGGGTAGATGAGGTGGATTAACCTGCTATATGAAGGTTCCCACCGTTCTCATTAGAGTTACCTGTTATATTAGGGTCACTCACATGTTGTCCTTACTAGTGGCGCGGTATTGACACCCTTCTAATCAGGGCACAGATTGGACCCCAATTCAGCTATAATGCATCATTTGGGGCATGTCGATTAGATGACTACTTCCCACAGTTTCAGTATCAGTCTAAGTAAAAAAACTCAAATAGTTCTTTAGAATTCAGGACTACCAAATACAGTCAACTCAGATGCAGTATGGGACTCAGATAGTTCCATCAGATTCAGGACTGTCAAATACAATTACTCATGTTATTTGTTATAGTAGTATCAGTATGTCATGTTATCAGTATTCAGATTTAGTAATCATGTTATCACAGTATTAGTGTCAGTTGTTATGTCTCATGCATGTATTTTCACACTCATAATAGTCAGTCTGTTATTATATTTGTTCATGCATATGAACCCCATGCATTCAGCCTACCTCACATGTATACCAGTACATTTAAAGTACTAACGCATTCACGCTATGGGGTCTTATACCATAGGTTCAGAGACACGAGCTCCATAGCAGCAGTAGATTCCAGTCTCAACAGTCAGAGTTAGAAGTGAGTCCTCATCTTTTGAGGACATGATTATTCCTTATTATATCATTTATTAGTTTATCAGTTGGAGTTATTTCGGGACATATCCCATCAACTCCTTACTTAGATAGTTCAGTCAGTTAGAGGTTTTCTAGACTCTTATGTTTAGACAATTATTTCAGTTGTTTTGGGTATTTCATACCTCTCTTCAGATGTTATGTTTTACTTCAGATATGTGAACCATGTGGCCTTTCAGTTCATATTTCCATATTATTCAGAATATTATGCAGTATATAGATACAAATATCAGTCATGGGTTATCTTGTGGTCCTTCGGAGTCATGAGTACCGTGTAGCATTTCGGGTGCCAGATTCGGATCATTACAATTAGTGTAGTTCCAAGGAGGATTATCCACTTGATATGTACATATATACCATACCAGCTCCCTAAGTCTACATTAAAAGCCAATAAAAGTTCTATGGTGATCCTAACTTGACTATCTGAAAACTAAGATAAAGAAAATAAGGGCAAGCCTAAGGTATTTGATACACATTGATTGAAACTTCTCTTCTTAGTGTGAGTGTCTGTAGATTGTCCCTGCATTGACATGCATTATTTTATATGAGTGAGTGGGACATCTGTGTTGTGAGGACACATGAGTCATATTGCTAGCTGCCTACATGTTTGGATAGTGTAACTTATACATATGCATGGTTGTCTATTACTAATGTAATTACATACCTTGATCCCATTGTGTTACATTGTTGTGCTTCATGTTCATACATAGTTTTTTTTGAAAAGTTGAGATTGGAGTGGGTGTTGTGATATGAAATAAAAGTGTTGACTAACTGCCTTGAATAACTTAGATTCTCCTAATTAAGCATCGTGTTTTATTTTGTTTTATTTTATTTTATTTTTTTGTGTTTTGTTACCCGAGTACATGTAAATGTTCTAAGTTGAGAGTGTTGTTGTGCTATAAAAATATCACACTTTCGTCGCTTAAAAATTCGAAAATATGCAACTTTCTTAGGTTGTTTTGTTAGATATGATGCATTTTGGGTATGTTTGGTAGGAAACTAGGTTTTGGATGCTACGTTGGTGAAAAATATGAAAAAGGTATTTTTGGCAACTTATGTGATCAATTATAGGTGTTTGTGACACTTTCCAAATTGTTCGTGACCAAAGCATATGTGGGAATTGAAGAAGAGCTAAAAAAAGACTTTCGGCACCTATCTAGGTCAACATGTGGAATGCATGTAGCTCATTTGGACCGCATGTGGGAAAAACATGTGTCAGAAATCCAAAATCCTAAGAGTAAAGTTGCATAAATTTTTGGTTTGAGTACATGTGGCGGCTACATACGCCCAACCTCAGGCCACCGTGCCACATATGTCCAAGGCTAGGCCGCATGTAGCCACCGACCCTTTTTTGTACTTTCTCATCCAAGCTTTGATTTTAGGATTTCATCATGTACTATAAATACCCCTTATGTGTTTTTAATAGAAGTTACACACTAATGATACTTACAAATATATTTTGATTTCGAGATTTATTTTTGGCCTTGGAATTCTTTTGTATTAATTTCAGTTTATTAATTTATTTACGGTTTTGGGTTTTTACTTGCAATTATTGTGATTTCATCTTATGATTTAAATCATGAATGTTGTTGATTACTTCACAAGCATGAGCAGCTAAAAACCCTTAGCTAGGGTTGTGGAAATCCTGGCAGATTGACGAAGTAGGGGAAGTTCTATTGTTGTTTTGAACCGATACCCATGAACACATTTCATTATCTTCACTTTAATAGTTATCGTAGTGGTTACAAAAGTTAGGATCCCGCCTAGATTATTGCTACTTACTCCAAAAGAGGAGTAGTGACTAGGAAAAGATAGTGACAACAGTAATTTGAAGTTTAGCTGTCGATCCACGCTACTAGCTATTATCTAAGTGAAATGGTTAGCTCTAATCTAATAACTAGAGCCTCAAAAGGTAATAGTTAACTGGGATCAAGATAAGGGTTAGTAAGGTGACATTCTAAGACTTAAAAGGTAATGGGTGAAATCTGTCTGCTCGTCCAAAAGACTGTAGATGGTACATAATTTATCAGATTCTACATGCAAGGTATTGGATTGGTTCAACAAAGCACGATAACACTACAAAGTTGAGAAGTCAGGGGGAATACAATCCTAGTGTTCACTTATGATTGATTACAACCAAAAGTTTATATTTTCCACTTGTTCGATATTGCTATTCAAATCCCCCCATTTACTTTTCCTGTTTTGCCCATTGATTACAACAACTGAGAGCTATGATTTCACGTATTCCCTTTGGATTCAACCCCTGTCTTTGTTAGATTACTATATTTGACAGCGACTGCATAACCTTTAGAGTGAGGGTGTAGCTTGAGCGTTATCATACATAACCAAGAATTCAAAATGGCCATACCTGGTTCGAAAAACAATCTTGGAAATACTAGCTTCCCTAACCTTTAACTGATGGTAACCCAAATGAAGATCTATCTTGGAGAACATTTGGCACCCTAAAGCTGGAAAAAATGTTTATCAATTCTAGGAAGAGGATTCTTGTGTTTCACATTAACCTTATTTAACAAGATATAATCTATGCATATATAAAGAGACTCATTTTTTTTGTACACAAAAAGTACAGGAGCACCTCAAGGGGTGACACTAGGGCTGATGAAACCTTAATAAAAAGGTATTTCAATTGCTTTTTTAACTCTTTTAACTCGATAGAAGCCATTCTATAGGGTGGAATAGAAATTGGATGGGTATCGGGTAAGAGATCAATACCAAAATCTATTTCCCGATCAGGAGGTATTTTGAGAAAATCTTCAAAAAAGAACCATAGGATCGAACTTGAGTAAGGGTTTTTAAGCACTAGGACCTTTCATCTAAACTAATTTTTACAAATAGTCTTTAGAATTTCTTTTTTGGGCCCTAAGGTATGAGATGAACCTTGTTTATGTTGGTATTATGGGGCTACCCTCCCACTCAATGACCAGTTCATTTGGAAAGTGGAAAGTGATATTTTGTTATACAATCTAAGCTAGCATAACAAGACTAGACCAATCCATCCCTAGAATAATATCAAAATCTACCATGTCAAGCTATACTAAATCCATTACAGTATCTCGATGAGAAATAGACAAAACAAAGTTTCTGTAGACCCTCCTACAATAATGGACTCACCAATAGCCGTGGAAACTGAGAAGCGTTCAAGAATATTTTGGGAATCAAAACCAAAGTTCACAGCCAGATAAGGGGTCACATAAGATTGAGTAGAACTAGGGTCAAGTAGAATATAAACATCGCAGGAGAAAATCTATAACACACCCATGATAAAATTTGGTGATGCCTATATGTCTTGATGAGTAGATATGGCATACAGATAGTTGGGACCCCTACCTGCAATAGAGGTGGCCCCTTTTTGGGCTAGGACTAAAGAGGTTAAAGATTAAGTATTATTTTCTCGAAAAGTTCCCCTTACTAGAGGACACTTTCTCAAGAAGGATAAGATAGAGCTGACTGAGCCACACTTGTCTGAGACTGGGTATCCTGTATCCTAGAGCCATTATTAGGCTAGAACCGGTAATCACCCAAAGTTTTAAGGGCTGGTGCACTTGATAATGATTCAGAAGTATACCAAGATTTATTTTTGAACCATTGTTTGGCTGTATTACCACTTTATTATTGGCTTGCATCCTGATCTGTTGGCCTAGCCCTTTTATTCTATCACTTCTCAGCCTTAACCTGTTTTTTTTTCCATCATCAATACACCGAATGTAAACAACTAACCTAGATAAATCCATGTTGTTGTTAGCGTCGTCCACTTACACTCTAGTAATAAATTGCCGGAGAGACTAGAATAAAACTTCCTAATTTGAGCCTTACTAGACACCAACAATGGAGCATAACGAGACAACTGAGTAAACTTTAGAGTGTACTCCTTAACACTCATCTTCCCCTTCTTTAAATTCACAAACTTCTCGGCCTTGGCTTCCCTCAATTCCTAAGGAATGAAGTAATTAAGAAAGGATTCAAAAATCTTCCAAATTGTAGGTGCAACATCTTTGTATCTACATTCCTCTCACTTATCATACCATAGTTAGTCCACCCCTTTTAGCTTATAGGTTCCAGATTCCACCCTTTCAATATTACTAGCATGCAAAACCCTAAAAATATTTTTCATTCATCAACAAACTCTGAGGGATCTTTCTCAACATTGGACCTCATGAAAGTTGGTGGGTTTAGCCATACTAGCCAACTCAAGTAGTATTCAAAGAACCAACAACAGTACCAACACTACCGTATGTTGAGACTGAGAGACACAATTTGAGCAAACATCTAGATTGTATGTATAAACTCAACATTATAAATGTATCTCTAAGATGATTGGGTACGGGTAGTGTCGGTCTTAGGAACCCAAAGAGGACTGGTCAATGATGGTGGAACCCAATTGGAGTACTAGAAGAAGAAGTGTGGGCTCTATTTTGGTTTGCATCTCATGAGTAGGACGAACCTCTTCAGAAGTTTCTCCAGTGGGGGCAAAGGCTCTAGCTGAAGTCCTTTGGCCATTAGCCCTTTTGAAGGCATAGTTGGAAATATTTCTAGAGTTAGAAGAATTCACTTGAAATTAGAATTTCTAGTACGAAATGGAACATGAAAAAAGAGAAACATTTCTAAATGTCTTAGAGCCTTGTATTTATAAGTGTGATGTGCTACATACCCATAAAATGACTTTACTCAACACGAATATGTAAACATCCTGGGACTTTGAACTGTACTATTATGCCAAGTTTTTCTTGACCCGAGCCCACTCTTTGTCCATAACAGGTATCCTAGACCAATGAAGGCCCAAAAATACCCCTTAGCATATCATAATAAGCACAGTCATAATAAAGTATAGATTTTGGCGTATAAACATATGAATTTCAACTGAAATAATAATTCAAAATCCAAGTCTTGACATATGACATGCAACCTTCGTCAAAATTAATCTATGAAGCCCCTAACAATATGATTAAAAATCCTAAGCCAGAATATGACCTTGAGAAATACCATAAAATTGGATAGTCCAAGTCTAGCTGAAAAAAGAAAAATATCCCCTCTCAAAGATGGATGGATCACCACTAGCTAGCTATTGTACTGAATGAATCCTAATGCTGAGAAGGATCATGATAAAATGCTTTAGAAAATGCTTCAGAACCTACATCATAGAAATATGTAGATCCCAGAGATAGTTAGTACGATGAGTACTGGTATGCAACTTAGGGGAAGAGACAAAAGCAATTCATATAACAGTTCATAAAATTCATAGTGTAAATCCATCATAAAGAAAATAAGAAGTAAATGACTTAAAAAATATAAGAAATATTATCACTTGAAAGCCTTTTTAATTCTAAACTATGTAGTTTGCACCGACATTAAGTAACGTCTATGTTATATGGGCGCATTCTATACCCAACTTTCAAGGCCTAAATCCATGTTTGTGGAATAGATTGAGATAACATAATTGGTCATCCATTTAATCAACACAAACTGTGATACTACTACATGAAACAAACATACAACAATCATTGATTTTTTAAGATAAAACCTCCCTCTCATTAGCTAATGTGGTTTATGGTGTTGGTCACAAGGACTGCATCTTCTCCATGAATTAAATAACTCTCTTTAATCACAAATTAAAATATTTTTCTTAACCCTTATCTGTAGAGCCTTTTATTAAGGCATTCAAGTTTGGTACCATCATATTAAGACTTGCAAGTTACCCATATCATGCCAAAATAATTATCATTTAACATTTTAGACTCCAAAATACTACTTTTAAAATCATGAGTGTAACGGTACTTGAGTTCCTATAACTATTTTAAAACATTCTCATAATACCATACAATGATACAAAGTATGGAAAAAAATTTATATTTCTTTTGCAACTCAAAGCTTTCAAGAGACCAAAAATTCATGGCTTAAATACTCATTCATTTAACATTCAAATTTCAAGATACAATGATTCATTATTTTTGAATAGCCATTTTAGTCTTAAAACCCTTAAGATTTAATCACCCATTCATAAAGAAGAGAAATTTTATATCATGCTTTTCAAATTAAAATCCTCAACCTTAACTTCAAACTATTAACAAAATATACATAAATAATAATCAAATTCACACTTTATAAAAGTAGTTGAATTTGGGAGTGTTCAATATGGCTCTTGATTGAATGAATTTGAGTCGTGAATCTTTAACCCTAGGTGTTCTTGCTTAGAATATTTTGAGGGAGGAAGAAATAATTTATAATTGAATTCCTCTTAAAAATATGCATAAATAATTGTTCAATAGGTGTTTTAATCATGGACACTACAAGAAAATAAGCCTACAATGACAATATTAAAATCATTGCTATAGGTCTTAAAACCGTTGCAGTCATATTATGGCAACAGAGGTTATGCCCGCTGCAGCAGCTCGTGTTATCATAGATCTATGGGAACAAGTAATTTATCAATTCTCAAAACCATTGCTGAAAGTACATCTATTGCAACAATTATTTATCCATCAGTAATGACTATTACCTATATCTGTTGGGACAGTTAAAAAACCATTACAATTGATGTTTTACAACAGTTCTCTTGTCTATGTTGGAGTGAATTTTTGACTCAATTGGGATAGTTATTATTGTTATTGCAATGAATTTTGTACAGTGATAAAAAATTCTACAACAACATCTATGTACTAGCAATTGTAATAGTTCTCATATATTTCAACTATTGATAGCCTATGTTTTAGAAAATGCTCATGCAACAGTTCTATTTTACCTATTGAAACAACTTAAATATGTCCCAATAGCCTAGGCTATAAATATAAATATTTGATATTACGAAATTGTACATATCATGAAAGATGACAATTACTAAACTAAACTGTATGATCATAATTTAAAACATCCCAATCATAATATTATCCACCACAAGCACAAAATATATCGGTAATAATGTCATTCACCATAGGTGCAAAATATACAAAAAAAAGCAGCCCCAATATGATCCATGAGCAAAATAAATAAAAGTTGGCTCATATTTCAATTGAATAGTGAACAACAATTATTCACTTTATCAACAAAAGAGCTGATCATACAACAATTTCAATCACTTTCAACTAAATCTCAAATGTCATCCTCATTAATGCTTTCTTCACCCCAAAATTATTTTCTCCACCTACAAAAGTCGATAAATAAAAATTATGAATCAATTTTAATCATGTATCTACTAGAACTTAAATTTTAGTCAAATTAAAGATTGGTAGCGAAATTTAATCATGTATCAACCTAAAAATGTCAATAATTCTTCTTTGATAAAATATGAAAAACTTGGAAATACAATGAAAATTTTAAAATATAGTTTGAAATTCTTCTAATTGTTGATAGCTTTAGTTATTAATAAAATTAAAATCTAAAGAAGTTCAATAGATCTCATAAATTAATTGCCCATACTTCTTTCATGTGGAGTGGATTTGGACATTTGGAAACAATTTATGTTTATAGGTAGCAGATAACATATAGTCTACTTTGACAACATGCCACCTCTTGGGACATCAAATGACTTACAAAGTTTTAACTGAGGTGTGTTATTTTTGATAGAATTTAGGTGGCCAATCAATTCTTATACATTTTCACTATTTTTAAGAAAGTGAACTATACTATTGGAAGTGAACTGTAATACCCTTCACTAATCTGAGCTCAGTTCAGCTTTTAGTTGCATGTATAAGGGGCTTAAGGCCTGAAAATTTCACTAAGTGTTGGGGGCTTAGTCATTTTTTAAGATCTCTAAACTTTGAGGAATTTATTTTTAGTTTTCTCAATCCTAAGATGTTGGTTTCTGAGTAATTCATTTTCAAGGATGTAAGAAGCGTGTCTCGGAGGATTTTTGAATTTCTTAGACAAGGTTTGGGGCATGTTTGGATCACAAAACTAGAGGATTACCACGATAAGGCCGCGACGCAGCAATAGTCCCGAATTCATGTTTACCGCATCGCGGTGAGGAAAATGAACGACCGCGATAGGACAATATTACGGTAAGCCCGTTACGTCTAGTTTCGAACTTAAATGCTTGAGGAAAAATTGAGTCTTTTTTCCCTCAACCCAATCGTTCATAACATGACTTGAGCATCAGTTAGGGCATAATTTTTCCCTTTCTCTCCAATTTTCCTCTCTGGAAAACCCCCTCCTTTCTCCAAGAACAAGAATTTAATTCCTTTCTCCCCAAATAATCTAGAATTCAAGATCCCCAATTTCAAGAACCTTCAAGAAAGTATCAAGATTAGGGTTTCATTCCAAGTTAAGAAACTTAAGGTATGTGAGGCTATCCTAAAACTCATGGACATAGGTATTAGGATATTAACAAGCTTTAAATTTATGTAAGTATGTATATATATAGTGATTTGGGAAATTGCTTAAAAGCATGCATTTTGAATCAAATTGATGAAAATACGTAACAGTCATGGGGTTTCTTTCCATAAACTTTATTTATAATCTTATGCATACATGATTTAAGTTCGAAAAGTGATTACGAATGTTAATGGTGAAAATCCCTTTTCCCGTGATAAAATGGTGGACTTTGCATGACATGGATTGTAGATTTTTTTGAGAACATAACTTAAGAGATCCTTTTTATCATGAGAGTTATGAATAATCAATATTGGGACTGGTTTATAAATAATGATAAATTTTTAAGTCTTAAATATTTCTTTATCCATTATGCATGCGTTGGATAAATAAAATGACCATCATGTGTTCAAGATTTGATTTTTATGACTTTGGTAATAAATATTCTCGTGTGACTTGATAAATCTTTCGGTGGTCATTTATTTATTTTGAATGAAAAAAGCTGTGGAAAGATATGATATGAGTGACTTGCAAGTCTTGGTATGATGATACCCTGTTGTGATGTGCCCTTAACAGAATGAGAAAAGAATTGTTTGTAAGAATTACATATGTATTCTTTTAAGAGGCTAAAACTGGGCTTAAAGAGAGTTAGATGGTCACCTGAAGAAAGCACGAGTTGAAAGACTCAATGCTGAAAACCATGGTTGACGACATGGGATTATGGTACCCTGCTTTGTGATCTTGTGTACCTTGATTCATGTTGTCCCAATTATGGACCATGTTTAGAAGCCCTAATTTATAATATTGTGCACTACCATGACATGTTAATTTGATTGGGGATTATGGCACCCCACTTTGTGACCTCGTGTGTCCCTCTTACTGATACTCCAATCCTTGCAGCAAACTTGGATTGGGAGCTTGGCCGCTGAGTCGAGGAAGGATACCATATAAATTGTGGAATTTCATATTGTAGGGTGTACCATCTAGCTCATTAGAGAAATGAAGAGTTCAGTCATGATTTCAAGAAGATGGTTGAAGCTTATCAAATTATGCCCATATATTTTCAAACATTTTATGATGAGATGTTTTTATGAAATGCTCTCACTTATGTTGTATAAAAGTTATATTATTTTGGATTGCTCTTCGTACCAGTACCTTTGAGTATTGACACCCTATATTTCAGGTTCGAAGGCCCAGTCTCGTGATCCTGCTAATTAGTAGATTGTGGCCAGATATTTTTGAGTTGGTGAGCCTCTCTTATTCTGGAGGGCTTTCTCCCGTGTGTTGATTTCATTTGATTTTAGATCATGGTCCGCTCGGGGGCCTTGTCCCGAATTCAGATAAATTATTATTTTCAGTTTAGTAGAGACTTCGGAGACTTGTGTTAGATGGTTATGGGTTTTTTTACGGGCTTATGTCCCACATTGTTTAGTTGAAATAAATGAACTACCATGTTTCCAATATACTTCCGCATTATTATAGTAGATGGGTTTTGTTTATGATGACAAGCTACGGATCTCTTGGGCCTTCATGGTTTAAAATACCCGTTGAGGTCAGGCCCTCGGTTGGGGTCGTGACATAAATTGTACTACTGGAATCGTGCACCTATCAAAAAACAAATTTACATTAGTTCGATTACTTTTACAAAGACATCAATCAATAATAGGAGAAACATGTGTATTGTACATGCCTCTCTAGATGAATTTTTTCCTCAAACTTGTGTTATCTCTTATTTTTATAGCAGAGGAGTTGTGTTAGAACCTTCAGCAGAGGAGTAAGGAAGTAAGTAATACAACTATGAAGTGGCTTGTATTTTTTCTCATTGACACGAATAACAAATGTAGGAACATTATTCGCATAAGCAACAATAATATTAGTACAACACTGAATAGCATTAAAATATTGTCTATGGGGCTGTTTTACCAAATTCAATTAATAGAATAATAACAAAGTATTACTTTGTAACCCATGTATAAACATAAATAGAGATGTAATAATAGGAAAATAAATATTGTGCAATAGAATTCCAGTGAAGAATTAATGCAATCAAAACTCAAACATGATTTATTTATGTTACATAACTTCAAACATGTAGGCTTTAATACTTATTGTCTACAATCACAAGACATCTAAATTTCTACCACACATACTTCTTTTTAATAGTTAGGCAAGACAATGATCTCAAAAAAAGTGCAATCTCTAGTAAGAGTCCATGATACTTTGTCTTGTAACCTGTGTCTTTTTGTGCTAATTTGAGCATAATCTATTTCAGTATGAAAAAGTGACTAGTTACACACCAGATTGCCTTTAGCACTTAAGGAATCCCATATATTTTCATGTTTATAGCATGAGAAACTTGGTGCAGCTACCAAATGCATCCAAATAATAGACCAACTATAGAATGAAGATAACAGTTTCTACTTCAAATGCTTTCAGAGGGATGAGCGAGCTGATATTTAATCCAAAATTATTTATATACACTGAGAACATAATGTAATAACACTATTGGAAAAGTTTTTATGCCTAAAGAGCATAAAAAAGTAATAGAAACTTTGGAACATTTTAGGATATAATCAGATTTTATATTAACATACTTACATTATGCAATTAATAGCCAAAAGTAGTGGAGAGAACTAACCATAATAATTGTCTTACTATCAAGGAAATGTCCAAATATAAATTAATGAGTTATTTGAATTTTTTTGGCTAGGTTTCAGTAGCGAGATTTATAGTATGTTTTACTTTGTTTGAACTGAGGATTTATCAAAAACAACCTTTCCATCTGACAAGGTAGGGCCTATCATGTAATTATAAAATCTTAGTATACTCAACCCTCTAGAGAGGACTATATTGGATATGTTATTGCTTATTTGTTGTTGTTGTAAGATTTCAGAGTGTGAGATCTCCACAGAGTGAGGAGAAGAAGTGGGATCGTTAATTCAATTACATTCTCTGTTGAAAGAGCATAAACCACTAAAAATCTAACATTTTTCTATCTCCCCGGGAACAAATCTCGATATCATAAACACTAATATAGAGAAGGAGTGAGATAGGGATATTGTAGAGCTAGAGTATGAGTAAATTAATCCAGACCACAATATTGGATAACTTTTAGCAATTGATACAGACTACATACATATTATTAAAAAGAAAAATAGTCAATTCTAAAAAGTGTGAACTCAAAATAGTCAGTAGTCTGATATTTTCTTACACAAGCCTTTATATTAGCCATAAAATTGGGAGAGAGAATTATATAGAATAATAACAACATCAGCCTGGAAATTAAGTCATAAAATTAAAATCTATAAAACAATCAGAAAAAAAATTATAGAAAACTTTAAAAGAAAATATCTGAAATTTGAAAATGAAAGAACTGAAGATAGATAGTGTATAGTGAGTTGAAAATCTTACGTCAGATGGTTTTAGAGCTATGAACAGAGTGTCTGCAAATTTACTTTTTTCACTTAATATTTTGTCAAAATCAAGATTTATCATTTTCCTCATCACTCTACCTGTTAGAATAGTTTTTTCAAATAAATAAGAAGACTAAAACTTCCTAAAATCAGCAAAAACTGATATGAATTAAACAAAGAGCGAGCAAAAACAATACAAGCTACTATAACCGAATCTAATATTGAGTAAATAATCTATTCTGATCAATTGCTACCAAATTAAGAAGGGGATTCCATGATAATTATTAGAGATTAGCATGACTATATAGATGATTCAAGCTCAAAAGAGGTGGTATTTCAGAAAAATAAGAAAGCCTTTTTCAGTTATTCACCAACCTTTGAAGATTCAAATAATTTTATAATTTATAATCAAAGTCATCTTACATAACTGAATAAAGATGTAAGTATAGAAGAATTGAATTCTTCAAGTTTAACTTCAGACAAAAGTAACATTCACAATTCAAAATTAAGGTCAAATTTAGAGAAATAGGTTATGCCAATCAAATTCAGAACTTAAGTGACAAAATTACTCTCCAAATTAGTCCAAGTGAACTCAAAAACTACATTGAATTATGGGCTCAACCCCGAATGGCTTGACATTCAATAACTTGAAAAGCAATCAATAGCTATGAGACTATACTTCAAAAATAACAATAACTATGCAGCCTGTATCAACAATAACATAAATTCAAATTCAACCAGAACAAAGATGAAATCTGATTGTAAAACGCAAAAGTTCAAACTTGTTTGTGGAATCGTTTTCACAACTTTAATAAAGAATGCATATCCATGGACACATTTAAGTGTCAACTTACAGATTGTCTATGGTTCAACTTGAGGATAAAAATTTATAGCATCAAGTTATTCAATTGACAACATCTATTCTTTGATTACAACCCAAGCCCCTACTGAAAATCAATTTTGCACCAAGAACTTTTAGCTGTTCATAATGTTCTTGGCACTTGTGTTAGCATTTTCTAATTCAAATCTCCTCAAAATATTTTCAATCAATATACAAGGTTGAATATACTAGTTCTAATCAACAACAACACTAACAATATACCATGTGTAAGTAATCCCACAAGTGGGATCTAGAAAGGATAGAGTGAAATAATAACACAAACCTTACCCTACCTCATAAGGATAGAGAGGTCGATATGAAAAGCATTACATCTAAAGCCAATAAATTTTTATTACGTGTGATAGCTGTTCTAAATCCAAATCACTTTACAATTGAAAAGGATTAAATAACTCCCATATCATTATCATAAATAATAAATAATTAAATAAATAACAATTGTTGATTAGCTAAATGGATAAACAAGGAGTGAAATGTGAAAAAAAATATTAGATGGAGCATTAATTCATATTTTGTAAAATAAATGAAGTCAAAAATCGATAAAGTGAGCAAGCATAACACCAAAAATAATAAGAAACAAACAAAATCAACATATGAGGGGTTTGCATCAATTAAAGTACTGGATATAATTTCAAAGCAATTAAAAAATAAGAAGCGTCTGAACAAATAAAAAATAGTAGATAAGTACAAATAATCCAACAAGATCTTCTCAAATACCGAGTTTAGTTGCTGAGTTTATCACAAGAAATTCATAAAACAATTACTTTTATTGCTATATCAATGAGATAAAAAAAGTTTTTACACTTGCAAATTTAGTTTCATTTAGAAAATTTATCAAATAGGTAAGGCCATAAGTTAATTCCATCTTGAAATGATAGTGCAATTGCTGCCATATTGAAACTGAAAAATAGCAGATCCGAACTAAACCAACATATGACCACTAATTCCAAATTCATCAACCATATCATATAGTTGAAGATTCTTAAGTTAAATCAAACAAAATAAACATGAAAAGGTTTACAGATGATGCTTATTTCATCATCCAAGATGTGATGAATCCAACAAAAATACACTACGACATTACTATCACAAACCACATCCACCAAAGACTTATCGGCAAAAACCTTCTCACAATTGAAAACACTAATTTTTATCTTGTTCTTCATAGTTTTCTTCAATATCAGGTGTCAAATACTTTTAAGATCAACTATCCTTGTCTCCAAAACTTTCTTTTCATGATGAAGATTATTATTTTTCTTCTTTAAATTATGTACGAGATTGGAAACTCGATGATGGACGATCATCAATCCATTTTTCAAAAGCTTATTTGTAATCCTACACAAAATATCAACTTGAAATCAGCCATGACCAAAAATAAAAGATTTAATGAAATTACATAATCTATGTTCTTCAGTCTTAGACCACTTATAAAAATGTCTTACAGTATTCACTAGAGTGTAAGTCGTGAAAATCCTTGTGCAATCCAACATTGATAATTCAAAGCGGATCGACTTGAGACACTTGACTTGTGACTCGTTCTTTTAACACTTGATCAGAAATTGAAGTGGAATCACTATTAAAGCATGGGCTAGGGTTTTATCATTGGGGAGAGATAATGGAGAGAAAATTTTGAATAATGTGTTAGGGTTTTCTCATCAAGGGTTAAAAGATACTGCATATATTTGGCCCTATTCCCCCCCCCCCCCCCTCCCCCCTCTCTCTATATATAAAATATCCTTTCTAAAAAGAGTTTTGAGAGATAAGGACAAATAATTATAAAAAATAGAATTGGTGGGTGTTAAAAATTATTAAGGGAAAACATGAAGAAAAAATGTGGAGGATTAATGAACCGATATAATACATGTTAGTTTTCAGATAACTCTTACCATAGATTCCTCTATTGTAATGGTTCAAAAAATCATTGCTAAAGCTAGGGCTATTGCAACCGTCATATTACAATGACAATGGTCATATGTACAATTCGTGTCAATAGCTACCACATCTTTTGACAAGGTCATAACTGTTGCACTAGACTCGTTGTAGCATCGATTGTGAAATGGTTACCAGTAAGTCTGTTTTAATAGATCCATTTTCTGGTAGTGGGAGGGATCGAATTTCATAAGTAAAATGACAACAATACCCCTAAGATGACCCTAAGAAAATTTCTCAAAATCAGGTTTTCATGACTTGATCCATGAGTTGTAGAAACTTTCACGATCCGTGAACCAAAGTCATGAAAATTAGATGGATTTTGCAACTTTTAGGATCAGGTCCACAACTTGATCGAGGAGTCGTAGAACCTGTTCATGGTTTGTGAACCCAACTTGTGGAATTCGGAAACTTTTCCACTCACCGTGAAAACTTTTTTCGGTTGTTCGTGGAAGCTTCCACTAATTGTGAACCAGATTCGTGTAAACCAGGAAGCCAAATTTTTAGCCTAAATATATACAAAGTTTTCGATATATGAAGGTTCTAAATTTTTGGGGTGTTACGTAATATGGGTGTAACAGACATCTTTACTTATCTAGATTATGTATTCGACCATATTGGAACGTTCAAAGACTTTAAGAAAGGACAAAGCTGTAATTTGACTTTTCAAACTTCTATTATGGCAAGTTAAAACTTTTTAAAACTTTTTGCAGTGTTAGTGTATCGTTTGACTGAATAAAAGAGTAATGGATATTTGAAGTCCCGTATATATGAATGACTACCATTTATGTGGGTGCCAATGCCATGAAACGGGTAATTGGAGATTTTATTCCCGATTTGATTAACTTTTTGACTATGTGAGATTATTTTCTACTTGTAGCATTATTTAGATGCTTGTGTCGCGCAGTTAATTTAGATTACTAAGATAAATTATATATAAAATCTTGCAAATATAGAGCTTATTTGAGTATTCTTTTCACTGTCCTACTCTCATTGTTGATTACTTTTGACTTACTGCTGGTTGTCTGTGCTAATGATTGAAATCCGTATAGAATTTGTTTTGTTTGGAATTATAACTCATGCACATTGACATTGTGAAATGGTAAACCAGAGTAAAAGATCATCCAGTATAATTTCTGCTAAATGATTATTTCGAATAGGATATTTCAGCAAGGAAATCCTCCGATGTATGATTGTCCAGTAATGATGAATATAAGGACCTCATTGGTCCCCCATAGATCTGGACTATCCAGTACATGTATAGTGTATATATATGTGTGTGTATAGGTTTTTGTCCAGATAGTATGCATAATATCATCCTTATATTTTTATCTCATTCTCATTATACTGTGTGTGTATTGGCTTGACGTGATAAGTGATTAATTTTTTATGAAAGTGGCTGACAACTTTCCTTGGAATTGATTTAATTCTCACGTGTTCTTAAAATTACTAAAAAAACATTGTCTTTAGCTGCTAGTCTGGGTTTTTACAGAAGTGTATTGATATATGTGCTAGAGTATCGAATAATATAGTTTTGGGTCTACCCTGCCATCGCCTCAGTCAATGATGCTGTTGAGTACATGTGGATTTTCTTACTCATCCTCACCTTTTCCTACACCTTTGTTGTGGAGGTATCGAGCTAAGTAGTAGCAGGTGATCCTCGTTGAGGATGACTTCGAGATTTAGATGCAACTGCTTGAATGATCAGCAATTTCTGTATCTTTCCTATCCTTTATTTTGTCTATGTCTTTCTCAATCCCAAACATTATTGTATTTATTATTGTACTTTGAGATTCTTTGAGACTTATACTCTAATACCCCGAAAATCCAAACCAGTGTTATCATCGTGTTTCAAGATCATGCATAGTACATCATGGTTATTTGGTATACTTATGAGTTAGTTGATGTATATTAAGGTCTCAAACAACTCCCAGCTATTAGACTAATCAAAATAATATTTACCGATTGAAATTTTGATAAGAATGTTGCTTTAGTCAACTTTAAAAGAGCATATATTTTGATCTACTCTGAATTTTCTAGATCAAGACCCACTAAACGGTAGAAAATTGAATTATCTTTCCAATGATACCAATTTCGCCCAAATCCAATACTCGGGTGAGAAGTTATGGCACTTTTAGTGCAAAAGAGTGTCCCAACGTGATAAGGCCGCGAAGCGGTGATGGCCAAATTCACATTTGTCATTTTCCAATGTGCCATCGTGATAAGCACTGCATCGCGTCGATGTGATATTTCACGTTCGTCCTTTTTTAGTGGACCATCGCGATAGCACCGCGTCGCGTCAAGTGCCAAATTCGCATTCAGTGGGGTATCACGATTGCGCCACATCGCGCCAAGCATCCAATTCACAGTTGTCAGCTTTTCAATGGTTCGACGCAATTGTACCACATCGCGCCGGATGTCAAAATCGGGATTTTCAGTTTCTAGTTCTGAGTTTTAATTTTCTCAAGGGCTTTTAAGTCTTTTCCCTCCACCTTTGTTAGCCCAAACACGGGATTGTAATCCCTAAATACCACTTTTACACCATTTTTAACAATTTTCCCCAAATTGAAATCACTTTCTCTTAAAAGAATAAACCCTAGCCTCCACAATTCAAGAACAAATTTCAAGAATTCATCATCAATTCTTCCGAATTCATTAACCTAGGTATGTTAAGTGTTCATCCATGGGTTCCTTTCACCCGTGGAGTCCAAGTACCCAATTTTAAAATTCAAAGATGTGAATATTACAAGTTATTGTCATTTTAAATTGTGATTTTAACCATGAATCTTGATTATATACCATACTTACATAAAATTGTTGTTGTTAACAAACCCCACATGTTTTAATGTTGTTATTCACTGAATTAAATCATGATTAAGTGTTATTGATGTTAAAATCATGCTATTACTCCAAGTTTGATACTATTTCCATGCTTAGTTTAAACTATGCATTACAAGTGTTTGATGAAATTCCTATAAGAATAAATTTTTGATAAATGTTTTCATATTATGTCCTCCAAGTTTAGTACTACTTTACTATTATTGCTATCGAGTTCTGGGGGTTATGAATACCTGAACCCATAGCTGTTTACTTAGTCTCAGTATCTTTAGAATAGTTTCAAAATATGTTTTGAGCATTATCAGTTCAATCAGTCATCATAATCAGTTAAATTTAGAACAAATCAGTATTTCGAGTCAGTTCAGTTGGGAGTAGGATTTAGCACCGAGCGAGTGCAGGGATGACGGCTTCCCCATCAGATAGGCAGAGTCGTTAGTTGTAGTCCCTATACTCCAGAACTATGTAGCCAGCGTAGGATATGAGGAGTCACCCGTCAGTTCAGGCTTGACTATCTCGCAGGGGTCACTCGTTAGTTTAGGCTTGACATCCTTAGTCCTTTGGGATAGTATATTAGTGGATCTACACAGCTAGTGTTAGTACCCGTGGAATGGTACTGACACCCTTCCAACTGGGGTTACAGGTTGGACCCCAATCGGCTCAGAGCAGGGCATGTCAGTTAGATGATACCTCCCACAGTCTCAGTCCAGTAATCAGTTCAATAATTCAAATTTAATTTCTTGACCATAGCATACAGATATCAATGATTCAGTTATCAGATTTTAGTATTTTTGAATTTACAGATTATATTCAGAACATGTTATATGCTTGGCCATGCATCCTTAGTATTTACAAATTTCATGCACTCTATTCAGTACTTCATGTTATATATTCAGACAGTTATTATTCATGTTCATGAAACCATGTATACCAACCTACCTCATTTAGCATACTAGTACATTCAAAGTATTGATCACATACTCTTTTCTTGCGCTATGATGTATCATATCATAGGTTCGGATGGCCAGTTCTTGGATCGCGCATAGACTTTCTAAACCATCAGCCATTGCAGTAGTGAGCCCTCATATTTCGAGGACAGAATATGTTATTTTCATGCTTTCAGTTCAGTAGTCAGATAGAGTTAGTTGTGGCTTGTACCATCAACTCCCATTAAGTCAGTTTAGAGGCTTTCAAATGTTTCAGACAATTAGTCAGTTGTCAGATTTCAGTTGTTATTGTAGATGTTTATCAGTATTACCAATTTTTCCTTACAGTTTTATCAGATTTATGACTTAAAACCTTATAACATTCCTCAGTTAAATTTCGCGTATGTTATGTTATTAGTTTTATCTAGTGCTCACAGCAGGTACCAGCTCATGGATTAGATTGTGGCCCGTCGGAAATGTAAGCACCGTGTGGCACCTAGGGTGTACTCTCAGGGAGTTACATATACTTATGACACTAGCTAATGAGGAGTAACTAAATGTTTGAGTAAATTTCATGAGTATTCATTCAATTTTGTATTTTTATCCAAAAGTTACTTTTTTTTTTGTTTTGTTAAACAAAAGTCATTTAACTTTGCCTGATCTTTCACAAAAGTCATTTTGATATAATTTGGTTAAAATATGAAATTAAAAAAAAAATCTTGTGTTTGAGGGTAGGTTCAAAATGACCCCTCAAATATACTTTTGAGAAGTTTTGGTGCTTTAAGCTTATTATATGGGAGTACATTTGATTTTCTTCAAATACTTAACAAACTCTAGTTGTTAAATTTTATAAGATTCTGAAAAAAAAAAAGTTAAATATTGAGTCACATTTAGAGGTTTATTATCTGCAATTTTCTTTTTTATTACGGGATTGGTGTAGCTTTCTAGATTAATTTATTTATTTATAGAATAATTTCATAGACCCCTTCACAAATTTTATTTTTGAAAGTTGATCTCTCATGTTGCATATGATACCACACTTACTTTAATTGTTTTAATTTCTTTATATCAATTTTTTTAAATCTATTTATCACTACACAAAACTATACTTGGAATTAATTCTTTTATGAAATAATAGAAATACGAAGGAGTGAAATGCGTTTTATAAATTTTTAAAATTTTCATTATGCCATTATTATCAAATTTCAATAAATCTTTCGGCTCCGTCCCCATCCTCTCCAAAATATCTATCATTCAAAACTTTTTATTTTTTTATTTCATAATAAGTAACATTATTTTATTATTTGTTTCTTTTACTAACTTTATTTAGTAAAAATTATTTCAGTTTACTTTGCATAGACAATATATTAAAAATAAAATTCATAAAAATTATTATAAAATAATTTGAAAATCATAGCTACTTATAAAATAGTGTGCTGATAATATGAACAAAATAATATATTGCAAAAGCCCAAAAAAGTAATCTATAAATTAATCAAACAAAATAGTATATCAGTAAAAGGGTAAGTAAGAGAAAATTTAATTATTATACATTTATGATAAATAGATTTTAATTTATTCATTTCCTATTTTACCTTTTTTTCAATATCGTTAATTTAGTAGGTAGAATTTGTCAAACATATGAAAATAAAATGATTCATTTTTATTAGCAATATAGTGGATCAAAGCTGCTTAAAAGTATATGTGAGGGGCCAATTGGAACCTACCTTTAAACATAAGATATCATTTTTTATTTCATCTCAAATTTTAGGTAGTGTTTTAACCAAATTTTATCAAAATAACTTTTGTGGAAGATAAGGCAAAGTTAAATGACTTTTGTATAACAAAACAAAGAAAAATAATTTTTTGATAAAAAAAATACAAAATTGAATAACCACCCATAAAATTTACTCCTAAATGTTTTTAGTACATGAGTTTTAAGGACACAAACAGAAAACAAGGAAAATGACATAAATAAATAAACTAGAAATCCATCACAACAACAACAACAACAACAACAACAACAACAAACCCAGTACATTCCCACAGAGTGAGGTCTGGGGAGGGTAAAATGTACATACTGTCCATACCACTACCTCCGAGAAAGTAAAGAGGCTGTTTCCAATAGACCCTAGGCTCAAGATAGAGAATAATATACCAAGGTCGTAATGAGACATGAAACAGGATGTATAGCATAACAGAGATAAGAGATAAGAAATAATAACCCTAAGTATCAGAGAAATAGGAAATAAGAGGAATATGAACAATACGGAATAGGAGAAAAACAGAAAACGGATACCCTTGTAATAGTAACATGCACTCACAGACCTAATGCACCCACCACACCCAAACTTTCCTAACACCTAGCCACAACCTACACACTCACACTAGCCGTCTGCCCTAATCCGCCCCCTCCACACCTTCCTGTTTAGGGTCATGTCCTCAGTAATCCGAAGTAGCTCCATTTCATGCCGAATCACGTCCTTCCAATATTTCTTTGACCTACCTCTACTCCTCCTGAAGCCATCCAAAGCTATCCTCTTACATCTCTGAACTGGGGCATCCGTGCCCCTCCTCATCACATGCCCAAACCATCTCAACCTTTCTTTTCGCATTTTGTCCCCCACTGAGGCCACTCCCACCTTCTCCCGGATAACCTCATTCCTAACTTTATCCCCTCTGGTAAGGCCACACATCCAATGCAACATTATTATTTCCACCACCTTCAATCTTTGAATATGAGAATTCTTGACTGGCGAACACTCCGCTCCATACAGCATGGCTGGACGGACCGCCACTCCGTAGAATTCCATCACGATAGATATTATTCACTCACTTTAGCTAGATAAGAAAAAACTCAGCATGACTAATTCTAGCTTAAAAAACATCAACACAACTAATACAAACATTACTAATACGCTATATTTTACATTATTCTTATACTTCATTTAAAAAAAAATGACCTATTTTGACTTGACACAGAATTTAAGAAAATAAAGAAGACTTTTGAATCTTGTGACCTGAAACTAAAGTTGTGTCAAATGTACCAAAATGTCCTTTAATCTTATTGTCTTAAACATGCCACATGGAAAGTTGGAATTAAAGTATTTCCAAAAAAAGAAAGAGTCATTCTTTTTGAAATAGACTAAAAAGGAAAATAGTTCGTTCTTTTTAAAACGGAGAGAGTATATTCTACTAGACGACCTTTTTAGATGAAACTTGTAATGCCTCCAATGGGATCAAACTAGATCAGGAATTCTAGTACTAGTAGACAAATCAACACAGAGCAGTAAATGTGAGGCATTAGTATTTAGTAAGTTCATTGAGCTACTCATTGTGGAGCACGTATTTAAATAATATGCATGATAGCAAATATAGTAAATTAGTAACAGCCTATGTACGTGAATAAAATAGTACACGTTCAATATCAATATCTCAGATTCTCAGTCATAACTAGTGTCACCTATACATTTCAATAGACTATGGGTGTGTTCGGTAGGGGGAAAATGTTTTTCATGGATATTATTTTTTAAAAATGTTTTCTAGGAAAACAAATGGGTTTTATGTACTTGTGTGCGATATGCAAATAACAAATATGATCATAAAAGTATTTGTATGTATCTAACACACACACACACACAAAAAGAAAATAGATAGAGATGGGGTGCGGGGTGTTGCGTTGGGTTGGGGGTAGGGAGGGCTGAGGTTGGTGGTAGTGCGTGGTGGGAGGGAGTGGATTCAAGTGGAGGATTGGGGTGGGAGCCGGAGTAGGGGCAGTGTGAAGAGATAATACCACTTGTTTTCCTACTTTTGTTAAAGAAATTATTTTTCTTATTTTCAAGAAAGTTTTTGTTAGAGTACGTGTTGGGTTCAAATTGTGTATGAAGTGTGAATGGAAAATAAAAAATGGTGGAAGAAAGAATACACCCAATTTGAAAAGTGTACTCAAAAATAGGAAAGCTTACTAAATTCTCCCACATTGGTGGGAGAAAGAAGCTTTAAAGTGTTTATATTGTGAAACACACTCCCACATGGATAAGTGAGGCAAGGAATAAGAGATGCCTCGCGCCTTCGTCGTCGTCGCTCGCTTGCTCGCTCGGCTTGGCTCGACTTCGGATTTGGATTTGATCGATTGATCGGTGAGATCTATCTTTTTGGGCAAACTTTATTTGAATTCCAAAGAATGCCAAGGAAAAATGCAGTAAATTTTTACTGCAGAGTTTCGGACCTTCATTTATATATACATACAGTAACATCAAGTAAAATGATGGATGCAACAACATCTATAGGGGAAACTAATATTTCCACATCAAGTCGCACAAATGCTCCGCCAACAATGGCACCGGTGGAGAAGCCCAAAAAGCTTTCGGGCATTGACTTCAAGCGGTGGCAGCAAAAGATGTTCTTTTACCTCAACACTTTATGTCTGCAACAGTTCACTAGCGAAGACGCTCCTGAGGTGCCCAAGGGAACCTCAGACAAAGACCACTTCGTTATTGTAGAAGCTTAGAAATATTCGAACTTCCTTTTCAAGAATTATATTCTGAGTGGTCTCCAAGACGACCTCTACAATGTTTATAGTGGAACTAAGACATCAAAGGAACTATGGGCGGCACTTGAATGAAATTATAAGATGGAGGATGCGGGAATTAAGAAATTCCTTATTGCACGGGTCCTGGACTTCAAAATAATAGATAGAAAATCTGTTGTCTCTCAAGTACAGGAGTTGCAAGTCATCATACATGATCTTCTAACAGAAGGTATATCTTTGAAAAATACCTTAGTTGAACCAATTAAAAATGTTCTTAATACTCACATAAACAATTTTGTAGGTTTAATTGTAAATGATTCTTTCCAAGTAGCAGCGATAGTTGAGAAGCTACCACCTTTGTGGAAAGACTTCAAAAACTACTTAAAGCATAAACGCAAGGAGATGACTGTTGAAGATCTTATTGTCTGACTTCGTATTGATGAGGATAATAAAGATACCGAAAGAAGGTCAAATGGGAATTCTACAATTAATGGAGCACATATTGTAGAAGATGACCAAAATAATTCCAAGAAAAGGAAGAAAGGTGAACAAGGAAGCAACCAACTCAAGAAAAAGTTCAAGGAAAAATGCTTCAACTGTGGCAAGATTGGCCACAAGTCCACAGATTGTCGTGCCCCAAAGAAAGGCAAGAAGAAGGATCAAGCAAATATGATTGAATCCAATAAAAAATGCGATGATCTGTGTGCTATGTTCTCAGGATGCAACTTAACGGGGAATCCTCATGAATGGTGGATGGATTCTGGTGCCATCCACCATGTTTGTGCTAACAAGGAGTTGTTTTCTTCATTCGCTCCAGCTCAAGTAGAAGAAATGATCTACATGGCTAACTTTGCTACGGCTAAGGTAGAAGGAATTGGAAAATTTTTCTTAAAGATGACTTCCGGAAAGGTCTTGACACTTAACAATGTCTTGTATGTTCCGGAGTTACATAGGAATTCAATTTCTGTTTCACTTCTAGACAAGAACGCATTCAAATGTGTAACCGTTTCTGGAAAAATTATAATTATCAAAGGAGAACTATATGTAGGAAAAGGCTATCTGATCGAAGGCCTTTATAAGATGAATGTAATGACTATTGAAATAAAGAGAAGTTTGAATTCTTCTTATTTGCTTGAGTCTTATGATTTATGGCATGAATGTTTAGACCATGTTAATTACAAAACGTTACAAAAATTGATCAACTTAGAAGTTTTGCCAAACTTTGAGTGTAATAAATCAAAGTGTCAAACGTGTGTGGAATCGAAGTATGCAAAGCATCCTTATAAGTCCGTTGGAAGGAATTCTAATCCCTTAGACTTAATACATATTGACATTTGTGATATGAAGTCAACACCATCACGTGGTGGGAAAAAGTATTTCATAACTTTTATTGACGATTGGACTAGATATTGTTATGTCTACTTGCTAAATAGTAAGGATGAAGCAATCCATGAGTTTATGCAACATAAAACTGAAGTTTAAAATCAGTTAGACAAAAAGATCGAAATGATAAGAAGTGATAGGGGTGGAGAATATGAATCTCCCTTTGTGCAAATATATGTAGAGAATGGAATAATCCATCAAACTACGACCCCACATTCACCTTAATCTAATGTAATTGCGGAAAGGAAAAACCAAACTTTGAAGGAAATGATAAATGCCTTATTTATAAGTTCTGGTTTACCGTAAAACTTATGGGCAAAGGCTATCCTTATGGCCAATCGTATACTCAACAGAGTTCCCCATAGTAAGACACAATAAATTCCTTATGAAAAATGGAAAGGAAGGAATCCCAACTTGAAATATTTCAAAGTGTGGGGGTGTCTAGCGAAGGTTCAAGTTCCTCTACTTAAAAGGGTTAAGATAGGACCTAAAACGGTGGACTGCGTGTTCATAGGATATGCTAAAAGTAGTAAAGCATGTCGATTTTTGGTTCATAAATTTGAACATTCGGATATTAATGAGAATATGGTAATTTAATCAGACAATGCTGAATTCTTTGAAAACATTTACCCATATAAAATTAGACATGAACAGTCTAGTAGAGGATCTAAACGACCTCGATATGAACCAAGTGAGAATGTACATAATAAAGAAAATCCAAGACGTAGTACACGTCAAAGAACGTCAACTTTATTTGGATCGAATTTTGTAATATTTCTCTTAGAAAATGAGCCTCAAATATTTAAAGAAGTGATGTCGTCGTCAGACTCATCCTTTAGGAAAGATGTAGTCAATAGTGAGATAGATTCAATCTTAAGAAATCATACATGGGAATTTGTTGACCTTCCTCCCGGAAATAAACCTTTAGGTTCTAAATGGATCTTCAAAAAGAAATGAAAGTGGATGGTACTATTGACAAATACAAGGTAAGATTTGTAGTAAAAGTCTTCAAACAAAAAGAAGGACTTGATTACTTTGATACATACTCATCAGTAACAATTATAACATCGATTCGAATGTTAATTGCCTTGGCTACGGTATATGGTCTTGAAATCCATCAAATGGATGTACAAACCACTTTCCTAAATGGAGAATTGGAGGAAGAAATTTACATGGAACAACCTGAGGGTTTTGTGGTTCTAGGGAAGGAGAATAAGGTGTGTAGACTTATTAAGTCATTGTATGGACTAAAGCAAGCACGTAAACAACGACATGCAAAGTTTGACCAAATCATGTTGGTAAACGGATTCAAAATAAATGAATGTGATAAATGTGTTTATATTAAAGACACTCCAAATCACCAAGTCATTGTATCTTTATATGTGGATGATATGTTGATAATCAGTAGAGACATTTCTGACATAAATGCAACAAAATGAATTCTCGAATGTAAGTTTGATATGAAAGACCTTAGAGTTACAGATGTGATCTTAGGTATAAGAATCCATCTAACTCTACAAGGGTTGGCATTGTCACAGTCTCATTATATCGAAAAGGTACTTAACAAGTACAAGTATATGGAATTCGGTATTGCCAAGACTCCATTGGATGCGAGCTTTGCACTTCAAAAGAATGAAGGTGAAAGTGACTCGAAATTGAAGTACGCAAGAGTATTGGGATGTTTAATGTATATAATAAACTATACACGGCCATACATAGCATGCGCTATCAGTAAATTGAGTCGGTACACGAGTAATCCCAACAAAACTCATTGGATGGCAATGAAAAGAGTTTTGGGGTATCTTAAATATACTCAAAATTATGCTTTGCATTATAATAAATATCCTAATTGGAGGATATAGTGGTGGAAATTGGATCACCTGATCAAATGAAGTAAAATCCACAAGTGGATATGTATTTACTATCAGTGGAGGAGCAGTTTCTTGAAAATCATCCAAACAGACTTGTATCGCTCGCTCTATAATGAAATCTAAATTTATCACATTAGATAAAGCCGGTGAAGAAGAAGAATGGCTCCAAAATTTCTTGGAAGATATTCCGTATTGGCCCAAGCTAGTGGAACTAGTATGTATACATTGTGATAGCCAAGCGGCAATAGGTAGGGCAGGGAGCATGATGTATAACGGTGAATCTCATCATATAAGATAAAGACATAATACTATTAGAGAACTTTTCTCTAGTGGAATTATCACTATATACTATGTAAAGTCAAATGATAATATGTTGGATCAACTTACAAAAGGCCTAGCTAGAGAAGGAGTAGAACAGACATCCAAGGGAATGGGTTTAAGGCCTAGGACAAGTCAGCACGGCGATAACTCTACCTAGTAGACTGGAGATCCCAAGAGCTAGGTTCAAGGAGATCAAACAAAGTTGTATCTGGCAGGTTCAACATTGTTAATTACCTAACCCATTCTCATGATGTAGACAATGTATAGTAAAAACAAGGATAAGACTTAAGGTTAAATGTCTTTTAATGATTATCTAAATTTGGCAGATTTAACCAAACAGTTTTAATCTACAGGATTGAATGTGTAGAAATCACCTATGTGAGGGTGAAGTGGAAGCCGCTTCAAAGAGAATATTAGTAAAGGCCTATTCTCTAAGCTCTCATGAAACCTGGACGTGTTCATAGATGAAAAGAACAAAACCATGAGAACCATAAACGTTAAAAGGATGGTTGTGTGACATGTATTATCTAGGTTTACATTAAAGCTCGACAGTTCAAAGATATCAAATCTACCGATTGACCGAGTGCATCCGATGTATGTTCACTATGGAAAGTTCAAAAGGAAACCTACTTATCCAGATGCAATCAGTCTTTGCTTGATGATCACATACTTATCCGTAAAATTTTTATGAAAAATAGCCATTCCCCATTCATGTGGGGGATTATTGGGTTCAAAGTGTGTATGAAGTGTGAATAGAAAATAGAAAATGGTGGAAGAAAGGATACATCCAATTTGGAAAGTGTATTCAAAAATAGGAAAGCTTACTAAATTCTCCAACATTGGTGGGAGAAAGAAACTTTAAAGAGTTTATATTGTGAAACACACTCCCACATGGATAAGTGAGTCAAGGAATAAGAGATGCCTCGCTCCGTCGTCATCGTCGCTTATTTGGTTCGGCTTCAGATTTGGATTTGTCAAATGATCGATCGATGAGATCTATATTTTTGGATAAACTTTATTTGAATTCCGAAGAATGCCAAGGAAAAATGCAGTAAATTTTTATTGCAGAGTTTCAAACTTCCATTTATAGATACATGCAGTAATACTTGCACTGTTTCAAGTGAACTGATGCATTATTTTCAAACTGGTGCTTCAGAAATGATATATTGTTCTGAACTGAGGCTATAGAAGGTTGCAATGGTTCAAAATAATGCTTCAGAAAGATGAAATCCTTCAATGAAGTGACACACTAATTCATGAAATAAGATGACTGTTCAGGAAAAGATACAATCTTTGATGAACAGACATGAACTTACAAAAAAGGTACAACCTTTGAAGTGAAACATTGCCTCTTTTCAGAAGAGGCATGTTATGGCTATAAAAACCTGCTTTCTTTCACAGGTTTTAAAAACAAAAATTTCAGAATACAAAATTACTTCTTGTCTTCCAAATTATTCTGTGTGATCAATCAAAATGTTCTGTGCGTTTGAAATATGCTAACCATTCGAGGCACCACTACCATTGGTCTGTTTAGCCATTTTATCCTGGGAGGAAAAATTCCACAACCTCGGGTACAGTGAGGGGAATTATTTCCTTAAGGAAACTCCATGAATTCGGACGACTTGGCTATTTTCTATTTCATCTTAATTTTTGAAAGAATAAAATACACCTCTTGGAAAGGTTATTTTGATCTTGTGTTGGGTTATTTGATATACTTCATTGTGTTCTTGTTTATACTTGAACTCTAGTTGAAGTTATTGTTCCGCATAAACTGATTTTGTGTACCTAAAGTACAAATGAAAATAACGGTAAGTACCCTACTGATTACTTATTTTAGCCTAGCAGTTGCCTATCAGTGGAACAGGTTGACTAATATGTTCCAGTCTAGCTAAACAGGAAGTAATTGCACAGTGATGTTTACGTAAAAAACACCCGGCTCAAAGAGGTGTAAGAAACCACGACATTTACCTCTATAGGATTTAAATCCAACTTGATTATAACAATTGAGCCTCAACAAACAACAAATTACAATACTCTTGTAATCTAGGAATTAACTCTAACTCCTATTTCTACAAAAACACAAACCTTCCCAAGGTGAATGTTTCCAAGTCTTTGGGTTTCGAAACTTGAAGACAATGCTCCTAATTCAGTTTATACTCCACTGAGACTAGAAAACAATACAACTTAAGAACCAACCTAATACATAAAGTCTAAGACTCCTTAACTCTAAGTAATAGGAATAGGTTCGACTCAGGATGTTTTAGGTTTTGGAACTTCACTGATAATTTGTTGATGTGTTCCTATCTTTTTAAGTGCATGAGTAATGAAATGAGTTACTCGTTGATATATAGCAACTCTTCAAAGAGTACTTTAAAGTCATTGGTCCTCTACAGTTTTTGGACTCTTTACTTCAATCGAGTTTGTTGTCGACTCAAAGTCTTTCTTTGAGTACAACTCCTTGCATTGGTAAAACTCCTTCTTTAATTTAATCTTCTTGTTTGAGTGAAACTCTTTCTCTTCAGCTTATCAATAAAGTGTTGTATACAACTATAACTTCTTCTTTATCACACATGATCACTCAATAGAACTTATTCATTCAAGCTTTGACAAACCTCGTCTGTCTCCCTTAGTGACTGTCTTCATATGATTGAACCAGCTTCAGTAACATGTTTCATTTATTTGCCTATAATCAAAACTTCATTGATTCAACAAATTTCCTCTTTTTGATGATGAAAAATTTTAATTCCCCAAAATATTTTGTCAAGAAAAAGAACTACAAATGAAACAGACTAGTCATTTGGTTATAAATATTGCACAACTCATCTTCCCCCTTCTGACATCATTGAAAAGCTGATTTAAGATAAGTCAAGACAAAAAGATCATTTAATAATTCATGGCCACTTGGGCTATCACTAAAACAGGAAAAATATGAAAGAAAATACATATACTGTATTTAAATTATGCAAAGACTGAATAGTAAAAACAAAAGTGGATATTTCATTAAATTTCCATCTTATAACATTATGTAATCACTTCAAACTGACATGAAGAAACAACTGCGACAATAAGAACAAAAAACCCTAAAGCTCTAAAGGTTGGATAAGGAAGAAGGAACAAATGGAAGCAACTGGGTTATCCTTTGAACAGTTTCCATAGTCTTAGCTCACTCATGAGCAAGTTTAGCTTGAAGAGAATAAATATGAGTATGAAGCAAATCTTTCTCAGCATCATGTTCATCCTGAGCTACAATCATTGCAACATTCTTCTCATCAAGAACATTTCTTGCACGTTGAAGATGAGTATCAACACTCCTTATAGAAACAGGTAGGTCCATGTGTTCCACTGTGCCAATGACATCCTTTGTGGTCTGCAAAGACCATACTTATACAAGCACTGAGTGTTCCTAAAAAACTGGGGCCATCCAGAACTCATAAGGCAGTGCATGCCCCTTTTTATATTTAACAAGGACCCCCAGTATATGCTTAATCATGAGTCTGGGAAAGTCAATTTTGACTTCTGTATCCAAGAGTTTCATGAGAGCCAAATCAAGAAAATTTTCCTTAGTGGATTTTTCTTTTCTAGGGAGGATCATTTTGTGCACAACATCTAAGTACAATTGATGTAGGGGAGACATTTCTCTTTTAAAAAGCCTATGATAGTGACTAAGATTTGGGTTACCAAAGAATTTTCTAGAGATATCTAAGGTAGAAGGTAGATTATCCAAAGGGGGCCATTCAAATATCACATAATGACCCCAACCCCCTAATGGTATATCTAAAATCCTAGCCAGATCACCAGCAACCAAATTTATAGCTACCCCTCTCACAGATGTAGAAAATAAATCACCATGTTCAATGCCATTGGTGTAAAATTTATACTCCTCAGATTTCCCAAATTTTCTTTGAAAGTAACCCTGAAGAAAAAAGTTACTTCACCCCTGGGCAATCAATTTTGTCATGAAAACTGCCATGGAAGGACCTCTAAAACCAATCATTACCCTTTCCCTAGAAAGTTTTCTCTTCTGGAAGTAGAAGACATGATCCTCTTTGGAATCAAGAGGCTCAGGTATTTCCTTAATATGAAAGTCTTTATTAGACTCAGGGGAGACAATAGGAGTGGAGTCAGACTCAGAAGTGTCTGAAGGAACAGGTATAGATACTCATTTCCTAGTATGCGAAGAAGGCTTATTCTTGGAGGATTTTGAGAGGGAAGAGGATGTTGACTTTATTTTTGTCTTAGGAGTGGAGGGAAAAGGTTTGAAAGTAGAGGGTTTAGGAATATAGTGTTTTGTTTTTCCCTTTCTCACAAAATGAAGCAGTGCATCTTGGGAGGTGGAAGGGAAGGAACAGGTGGAATAGATCATCTCTTTTTACTAGCTCGAAGTGCCTCATCCATAAAAGCCTCCTCTTAATGCTTCTTGCTGCATGTATGAGGAGTTCTAGGTGAAAAAAAAATTAATGTAGTTCATTAGGAACTTCAAATTTATCAACAACAATTAGGGTGAAAGACTATTGTCGTTTATACTGAGATCTAGCTTTACGAGGGATCAGATTTGCAATTGAAATATCATCAGTATCGATGATCTGAAGAGGCGAGACATTAATAACATCAAGATTTGAGGTGGGAGGAATATGTGAACTTGCAGAGAATTTGGAGATTTTTCTAAACAGCAAAATTAGAGAATTTCATACAGATGCTTGGAGGAATATGAAGAGTGGTGTTAGTAGTAGCATGAACCACCAATTGAGTAGATGGTGATTTGCTGGATGGGTTGAATTTTGTCATGTCAGAGAAGGATGAAAAGGATGACATTGGCACAAGAGAAAGGAGAACTTTGATCGTAGAGAGAAAGAGATGTATAGATGATAAGATTTGGTTAAGCAATTTTAGTTTAAAAAGTGGAGTGACTTGGAAGATGAAATTTAAAGATGTAGGAGTAATGGTGATAGGCACAGAGTTCTGATGTGAAAAGACCTGGCAGACAATGATAGGAAAGCTGAAGACGGTGGCAGTCCTCTTTTGAAAAGAAGAACTCTTGGATTTTGGTGGTTATAAAATTAATTAATTTTGGGACCAAGTAAACTGAGCTATTTCATCATTCTAATTTAAAATTAATTAAGAACATATTATACTTGGAAGGTTTTAAAATCATAGACACATATTCATAAGATCTAGTATCTTCTACACAATTTAGTACACAATTTGTCAGTTTAGTCAAAATCCTGGAATTAGAGCACACAACTTAATAAGATAGATTGAATTATTCAACAATTTTAGCTTAGGACAAACCAAGAGCAGATAGTTCAGTCTATCATTGAAGAAAGTTCATACAATCTTAAGTGCTCTTCTACTAAGTACCTTAGTAATTTGATCTTACATTGAACTTAACATGATAGATACAAGACCTTCCTCAACATTGCCTCTAAGAGAATGGTGTTTAATATCAATGTCTTAGTTCTTACATGTAGCACAGAAATATTTGCAAATTTAATGGCTCTTGTATTATCACAAAGAACATGATCACAACCTATATTCATACCAAAATCTATTTTTTTGATCCACAACAATTTGGCACACCATGACCCAATAGAAATATACTCAGCCTCATCAATAGATAGAGCTACTGAGTTTTGATTCATAGTGGACCAGGTTGTTAAACATGATCCAATAAGGTGTATGATTCCTGCAGCTTTTATTGTCTAAGAACACCTTGCATAAACAACATTAGTGCAACCTACCAGTTGAAGTTTTACTCCCTTACAAAATATTTATACTTAATTTTCAAATTGCATAGGTGTTGTTGATGAATTAATTTCTTGACTTGTTCCCTATGTCACTCTTCCCTCAGTTTGAAAAATTAGTTGGACCAAACAGCACAACCTGTTTCTTTGTATGCTCATCAGTTTTAGTGTTATTCTTTTGTTCATTAGTCCACAAGGATTCATATAAACCAGATCCAAACACTAAATAACACTCATCAATTTTTTTTTAGTTATAATGAGGATCCTTCTTACTTCCCCCTTACACTAATACAAAAAAGAACTTTTTGTTATGGTTCTCTTTTTTTTTTCAAATTACCCCCTCTTTAAATATGGTGAGTGAAAGGAACTTTTTCTTTCTTCCATTCTTATGCCTTGACCAAGATCCAACCATGTACTAAATTTGCTTGCCGCCTTTCACTCTTACCTATAAAACAAATTAGGGGTTAACTTTGAGAAACTAGACAAGCTTGGGTCCTTTGTTATGAGAAAAAGGATGAATCCGATTTTTTTAACCCAATAAGGCAACTGGTTATGTGGCCTGTTTCTCTGACTGATTTTGTTATGTATTTTACTTTTTTGAGATTTTGTGAAATCTGATTTCTTTGCTAGATTTTTACTTTTAGATCTGCTTTTAATAGAAATTGGACACTCAGTAGAGGGATTTCATAGATTACCATAGATGTAGTATAAATCATTAGTGACAGTATAACTCTTAAAAAATCCTAATCCAGCCTTTTCATTATGTGTCCTTTCACCCAATTGATGAACAATTCTTGAGAAATTTGTCCATTTATTTGCCCTTTCAAGATCAAGTTTCAGCCTAGAGATTTCTTGGATTAACCTATCTACCTTTTCCTTTTCATTATTACATTCATGCTTAACCTTGGTCAACTCAAGTTAAAATTTTTTCTATTAATCACTTTCCATATTTTTACCTTTTTTTTAGAAAGAGTCCATTTCAACATCTCATATTGAAGGTTCAATTTTGAAGAATCAAATTGACTAACTTGTTCCTTGAGAGAACTATTTTCCTTTTCAACAACATTTTTGCAAGTTTCTAGATCAATAAGGTTAAACATGAGACTTGTAAGACTGTTGAATAGTTCATCTCTATCATAAGTTAATTCTTGGAAGTCATCTATTAAAGCATTCATCAGAGAAACAAGATTTTCTTTGGAAAACAAATGTAAGTTATTTTTGAGTTTACGAACACTTACCTCAGCTGTGTTATGTTTATCTTCCATGTCTGAATCTTCAATTTCTATGAGAGCAGTTTCACCTACTTCCTCCTCATCTTATTTCTCAGAGTCAGATCCCTAAGAAGCTACCATAGCAAATTCCTCCTTCTTTTTTCTCTTGGTCTTTTCTTTCAGTTCTTTCTCTTATCTTTCCTTTCTCCATTCAATTTCCCAAATGGGATAATCCCTAGCTTGATGATTAGTTTTACCACACTTATAACACCTAGTGGGATTGTCATTAGAGCGCCTTTTGCAACTTGTTCCATTCTTCTTTTTGAAGACTTTGCTAAAATTTTTTGTTATAAAAGCCACATGTTCTTCAGTCAGTTCTACTTCCCCATCACTTACTAAAGCCTTTAAGTTCAAATTTTTCTCATAAGCTTCCTTTTCATTCTTGGCTTTATCAATTTGCATCTCATAAGTCTTCAGGTTACCTGCTAATTCATCCAAAGTCATACTAGTTAGATCCTTTGTCTCCCTAATTGTAGTAACCTTGATATCCTATTTAGATTTTGGTAAAACCCTCAATACTTTCTCAACTTGTCCCTCAGTAGTGATGAATTTTCCTAAAGAGGTCAATTCATTAGTTAAAGCAGTGATTATTGACATCATCTGATGAGGGGATTTATTTTTCTTCATCTTAAAAGCTTCATATTCAGTAAAGAGAAAAACAACTCTGAATTTTCTCACTTGAGTGGTGCCCTTATGCGCATTCTCCAAGGAATCCTAAATTTGCTTGGCAGTGGTGCAAGTAGACACTATTGTACTCAGCTAGACCTAGTCCACACACTAAGATGTTCTTTTCCCTTGTATTTTTCTTTAGTGCCACCAAATCATTAGTAGTAAATTCACTTCTCACCTTTTTAACTTGTTCTCCATCTTTCAACTTTATTGGGATAATTGGACCATCAGTAATTCTATACCACAACTCATAGGCTTCTTCTTGAATGAACATTTTCATTCTAGCTTCCAACCAAGCGAAATGAGTACCATAAAAAAGAGGAGGCCTAGTAGTGAATTGTCCTTCACTGTGACCAGTAGGAGGTGCGGAATTCATCATAGTGATCTTTTCTTAGGTATTAACCTTATGTAAGATAACCTCTCTATGTTACCACTTGTTAGAGTACGTAACCTAATTATTACTTATTTTAGCCTAGCAGTTGCCTATCAATGGAACAGGTTGACTAATGTGTTCCAATCTAGCTAAACAATAAGTAATTGCACAGTGATGTTTACGTGGAAAACACTCGGCTCAAAGAGGTGTAAAAAATCATGATCTTTACCTCTATAGGATTTAACCCTAACTTCACTATGAAAATTGAGCCTCAACAAACAACAAATTACAAGACTCTTGTAATCTAGGAATTAAACTCGAACTCCTATTTCTACAAAGTCACAAACCTTTCTAAGTCGAGTGTTCCTAAATCTTCGAGTTCCCAAACTTGAAGACAATGCTCCTAACTCAGTTTATACTCCACTGAGACTAGAAAATAATATAAATCAAGAACCAACCTAATACATAAATTCTAAGACTCGTTAACTCTAAGTAATAGGAATAGGTCCGACTCAGGCTGCTTTGAGCTTTGGAACTTCACAGGTAATTTAGTGCTATATTTCTAAGTGCATGAGTAACGAAATGAGTTACTCCTTGATATATAAAAAATCTTCAAAGATTACTTCAAATTCATTGGTTCTCTACCTTGCTTTGGACTCTTTACTTCAACAGAGTTTGTTGTCGACCCAAAGTCCTTCTTTGAGTACAACTCTTTGCATTGGTAAAACACTTTCTTCAACTTGATATCCCTGTATGAGTGAAAATATTTCTCCCTTTGTTTGATTAAAAATCTTTCTCTTCATCTTATCAATAAAGTTTTGTATACAACTAAAACTTCTTATTTATCACACGTGATTACTCAATAGAACTTATCCATTCAAGCTTTGACGAACCTCGTCTATCTCCCTTAGTGAATATTTTTGTATGATAAAACCAGCTTGAGTAACATGTTTTATTTATTTGTCAATCATCAAAATTTCATTAATCCAACAGTTTTTCTAAGGAAAATATTTTTCAAAATTTTTAACCCAACAAACATGAGAAAATTGAAAAGCATTTTCCTTTTTACCAAATGCACCCTACAACAACAATAACAACATACCCGGTGTATTCCCACAAAGTAAGATCTAGAGAGGATAGAATGTACGTAGACCATACCACTACCTCAATTAAAGTAGAGAATTTGTTTTAATTGACACCCGGCTCAGGACAAAAAACAGTAAAAAAGACGTAATGAAAACAAAACAAGATGGAAAAACAAAAAGTCAAATACACCTTGTGTGTTCCATTAATCATTCATAGACAAAACATATCTGATAAATAGCCCAAACCAACTGGTAGTCCAAAAAATTAATAAGATAAATTATGGGTAGAAGTACACCATTGATCTATGTACATACCTAACAAGTGCCAACACAATCTCATCTATTTCTCTTACAAACATTAACTACACAAGTGCATGTCAATATTACAAGAAATTACATACAAACTATCACTGCATTTTCCCTCACATATAAGTGGAATACATCGTATCATACATAATATAATAAGTGGAAAAATATACAATGCTTAATTTAGAAATATAGTATCAAATCTATAAAAGAAACTAGTACAATTTCATCAAGGAAAAAACTTGATTCCACAAAAGTTTACCAAAATAGTATGCATGTCATAGCATGTACTCGACCTACAATATACTAGGTAATTTGAAGGCAGTTATGCTAGTATCACATCATGCTCTTAGAAAAGTGAATACTCGAGAAGTTAAGTCTCACTTGGGGAAGTTTGCAAAAAGACAAAGCAAGCACTTATTTTGCAAAAGGATACCAAGTTTTAAAATTAGGGAAAAAACACTTTTAAAAAAGAGTTTTAAGAAATACAATCCTAACACTAATGTTTTAAAATACATGGTTTAACTCCTTACCCACATCAGACCCCAACTTTTAGAAAATACAAATCAATCCATTCCACAATACTATACAATTGGATTTTATAAAAAAAAAGAAAATACAAAAATAGAAATTTTCTCAAGAATCTCCGAGCTTGATCAACACCGTTTTCGTGCTATTTTTTCCAATTTCAGAGCTTCGCCTATGATTTTTGCTGGATACCATCAAAAAATCACACCACCACTTCCATAATTCAACTATTTACATTCATTAGTAACCATTTCTCCATTGATTATTCCTTCCATTATTTCCTATAAAGTTTTAAAATTAGTCCACTTTTCTTTTCAACATTGTATCTTCATTAGCTCTATTCAAACACATTCCAACACTAGGACTTCTTCCACAACCATAATAATCTTTATTATTTTGTTGTCACTGGAAAGGAAACCAAGTTTGATATTTCTATCACTGTATGAAGATCTCTTTATTTCTCGGTATAGTCTAGGCAGTCTATCCATTTATCGATTATCAACTAGTAAGTTAGTCTATTATAGATTATCATCTATGCCCATAATGTCTATTTTATAAATTGTTGTTAGTGGTGTTGATATCATGGATTATTAGGAGAAGACTCCCAAATGTTATAATCGAAAATCTATGAGAAAGGAGACAGTTCTCATCATAACGGTTCATCCAATGATATGTACACAAGCACAATCATAGCGGGGACTTAAGTTTCCATCCACATGACTTGGTCATTAACTATTTACTAAATAGGAGGAGAAAATATATCTAATGTTCATAAAGAATGATCGGCATGGTGAATTCTGCATGCTTGTTGTTGGCCTCACTATCTATAGGCCTATTTTGAGAGTTAGTGTAGTTGAAAGGCCTCGGGAGGAGGCTTCAACATCTACCTCACCCCTATCATTGCCCCCGTTTATCTATAATAATTCAATGAAAGATGAGGACATGATGGGTGATCAGGTAATGGCTATAGACGTGAATGATGATCCAAATGTTGAAGAAGAAGAATAAGAGTATGGTGGTTTTAATGACTTAATTTTTGATGATTTTTGTTAATTATTTATTTATGTGTGATTTGGCCATTTCACCCCTCCTCGTGGATGCTTTATGGTATTTCTGGGGTGTGGGGATGATTGGAATGGTTCCCAATGCATTTATTGGTTTGTACAAGTTTGTGATTTTTGGTGGCTTGAAAAACCTTATAGGTGTCTTCAGTCAATATTTATTGATTTGTGCTTTGGATGGCAAAACAAACTATACCATTAGATCCAGAACGTCGATTTTAGGTTGGCATATTTTTATGGCTTTTGTATCTCATATCAATCCTTAGTTTGAAAAGTAGTGAAATTTGGTTTGCGGGTCAACTTTATGAAAACAATATTTTTTTGAAATATGATATTACTATTGAGAAGTTGAGCCTGAACTGGCAAATCAAAGTCACTTTTAGAACCATACTTCTAATAGCTAACATGTGTCCAGTCCAGTGGGAATTCGCAGTGCAAACAAATCTGACTGCTCTATCGAATCCCCCGTTGGCTATCAAGGATCGAGTGGTAAAGCTATGATCCATAGGGGAACAGGTCACTCATTCTTCCATTGGGTACAGGTGCATAAACAACAACTCTAAACATCACACGTCCGTCGCCTACCTACCATTTAGGTGGCACCAGGGAGATCCAGCTAAGGGAAGAAAGTATCGAGGCTGCTCCACTGCGGTTTCATGAACAAAACTTCATTCCTTCCTGTGTGCGAAGCAAATGGGTGTTATGCCATGGGTTAGTTTTAGGGTGGGGAGTGATGAAAGAATAAAATAATGATTTATTTAGATCGACGAGCTATTTTAGCTCAGAAACTCAAAAAAAATGAAATGTCTTTCTATCCATGAACATCTATTCTATCTGTATATCTAGGGGATCTTTCTATACATTTAGATTTTTTTATAGAATGATATGATCATCTAGCCATAGCCGCATATCAGCTTTGCTCAATGCAGGATTTCTGTTGGATCAAATCTTTTGGGAAGCTTTTACACCTAGCAAAAAGGGCTTTAATTCTTCATTCAAACAAGCACGAGAGAAACGGAGCACGAAGCTTCTTCTTCCCCCAATCGACTAAAATACAACTGTCATAACCTACTAGGATTCAAAATAAAGGTGAAGGGTTTGGCAAAAAAATGGCTTTCTATCATAGTTACAAGGGTTCCAAACCTTAAATACTTAAGTACCAAAGGATGCTTCTGGTTGGTTTCATAATGGGGTTGTTCACTACAAGTTATCAACGCTCAATGTTGTTTTACATTGAGCATTGACTTATCTTATTTTTGTTCAATCTCTAAGGTGGGTTTCACTGAGAACAGTATAGTGTTCATGTCCAAAGGTGAACAAAGCCCTAGCTTCTAGAGTTCTATGCTTTTCTTAGGTCAAAGAAGGGCTTAAACTGCTTGCCTTTGTTTGATATATTCATTCAATACCAATACAAACGAAAAATACACCAAAGTGGAATCGCCAGTATAGAGCTAGAAGTAGCTAGCCTATAGTAGTTGGCTTAACCAAAACTTCACGACAACATAAAATTAGCCTTATAAATTGGTTCTTAAGTAAGGGGCTTAGCTCACTCACTTATAAATCAAAGAGGCTGAGAATAAGCGTAAGATCACCTAAAATCTCAAAGAGCTTTTTTTTATTTACTTCATGGGGAGCCGTACAACATATAGTTTGAAATCAGGGGCCCCAAAATACCTGCCTAACACTTCGCGCCAGGGACCATAGATCGTAAAACACCTTCTAAACCACCCCACTCATCCAAAAGAGAAGGGAAGTGGCCTATGTATTTGCACTAAGCCTATAGATTTCATCCAATATATACCCGGAGCTACTCTTCAAGCTGTTCTGCCACCATGCCACAAATTGGAGCTCATGTAAAACCTTTTATTCTGGTGTAACAACGGTATAACATAACAAAATATTATGGCCGCCTAACATAGGGGACAGAGTTAAGGTAAACTCAGCCAAAATATGAGACCTAAAGGGCTAGGCACGCATAATCCTATCCTATCTGAGTTTGAGTTTACCCCTTGCACTTTGGACAACCGTTCGTAGCATCATAAGAAGAAACCCTCTTTTGAGGTGCAAATAGAGTACAGTACATAGGAGGTTGGCCTTTCTCAACGTGGTGTATAGCACAAAAAACCTTTCAATACAAGATAGGGCCATTCACATGAAATAAAAAATAAATCCTTTCTTATCTTTTTTCTCGCTCGTGAAAGAGAAAGATGGTTTTATGGAAGGAGTGGAGAGGTAAAAGTCTTGGGACTAACTATCTTAATAGTACCCCATAAAAGAATGGGAGTTATGGAGAGGTTCCATATTGTTGATATGAAGGACAACACTTCTATACATGATAGAGTATGTCACGTCATCTCGTCCCCGCTGCATTGATGAGTAACTAGGCACTATATTCTGGTTTAATGATAAGAAAGATAGAATTAGGGTGGGGGTATACTATGTTATACTAAAGTATGACCGAGTAGATGCATGCTAACTATGGGTAAGAATCAGGAACCATTATATCAATATTTGCGGAGTGTTATAGATCTTTTGTACTACCATCAATTAATAGAGCTGAACGACAAAAAAACAAAGTGAAATTTGAAATCCATATGATAGGTGGTAACTATATTATACGGTTAAAGGGGTAATTAGCATACTCCAATTAGTGTGGGGGGAATCTTTGGCTCTATCGAACACTCAGAGAATTATAGGCAGCCTTCTACCGATGTCAAGTCATAGACTGGTTTCTTTAGCCCTTTTTCTATATGTTGGTATTCTATATGACCGACATAAGACTTAACTTGTTAGATATTATGGAGGTTAAATGAGCACCATGCAAAATCTCTCTACTATTTTCTTCTCTTCCACTTTGTCCAATATGAGTTCACTTGGTACTAGTAGCTTTATCAGGGAATTTCATCTTAGTAGGAGCTTTCCAAAGAAATAGTTCAGTCACCACATTAGCAGTGGTTGGGATGATTTTAGGCATGTCCTATTTCCTTTGGCTATATAATTGTGAATTTTTGGGAATTTAAAACCCAATTTTCTCCATAAATTCTCCAATCCAAATAACAGAGAAATTTTCATATTTATACCTTTTCTTGTTGGAGGGGCGACCGTATGTTAAAATACCAAAGAAACAAGGTTAAACCAATGTAATCATGACATTGTAGGTGCTTACGATGGGGAAGATATTACTTCCTTCTGTTGGTTTGGGTGGCATAGCCCGTTGTATAAGTCCCCACCTCTTTTGATCAATTTCTTTAGTATCTAGGGAGCTAAAACTTTACTTTAATAAACTAATAAATAAGGCTCACGCTAGGTGATTACCTTTCTTGTCTGTAGGGTTGGGGGAGGTTTGCTGGGTAAGGGTGATAGAAATAAAGGAAGAGGGGAAACCATGCATGGTACTTCTCGACCCTATCTCTGAGGGACAGTTGAACTAGCAACTCATGAATGCTGCTGGGTTGGATGAGCCAATAAGTCAAAGGTGTTTGATGTATTTTTTGATCAAGAATCACAGTCTTACCTTATCTTCACCATGATAAGGACTCCAAGTACTTATGGAAGAATACAGAAAGATTTATTATTAATATAATGATTGAAATGGAAACCAGAAGCATGACTGGGGTCCTTGTGGTCTAAGATAATCAAACCATCAATAACAGTAATGTAAGAATGAGACTCTTTGGCAGTACTAGTGAACCAGATGGCTACGGAAGTGGAACATAGGACGGAGGACTTATAGTATCTCTTTAGATCTTGCAAAAGCGAAAGACCCCCTAACATAATTTGAATAGAGGCTGACTTTAATTCCACTCTGGCCTTGCGGGTTAGGTCCCTGTGGTTGTGAGCTGGAGCTACCATAGTTTATGGATATAGAAATGAGAGGGCCCCTGTAAAGAGAAAGTCCAGGATAAAAAGTGCTCTGCCTACAAAGCAGGCAGCAAGAGCAGCGCGTCAGCTCTTGGTAAGCCAACAACCCAGTGAACCGGGCGGGGCACTCGAAAAAAGGGGGCACACTGTACAAGTACAAAAAATTAGCCCCGCTCTGCTTTCTTAAAATCAAGGACCATTATGGGAGGTCAAACCAAGGATCATTGAAAGTGGGGGCTCATCCTCGATCAATATTGGATCAAATAATAGGGTCCTTTTGCACTGAACTCTTTTTTTATTGATTCAATACAACAAGGGAAAAGATCTTTTCTATTCCCTACTGAGAAAAAATCTCAAAAAATACTATACATGTTGGGAATACCTCTTTTATGTATCTTTCTTCTGGAGGGAATAGAACAATAGGGAAAGACTGAACCTAGGGTCAGCTTTATTTATTATTGAGAGAATGGGGAGTGAATCAAATTCCATTTCCATTTTTAGGGGCTTTTGGGACTCTCTCAATCTTTTTCATAATTGAGAAGAGGGAAGGAGTCTAAATTAATGGACATTAAATAACCATCATTGATGGACATTGCACATGACACGATCAATTTGACTCAAGGTCCAACACTAATAGAAGTTGGTTACTTCCTAGTAGCGAAGGAAATGAGTTGAAAGCCACTGAAAGGAGAGGGAAAGGATTTTTTTCATAGTAATAGTAGTCTAGTATCATGAGATCAATGCCAGATGTTGAAAACCAAATGAAGTTAAAAAGACCATTCTATTCATTAAGGGGCATAGAGGCACCCTCATTGTACACTATTTTTGGACCTAGTAGTAGACGGGCGGGCCATGCCTTAATTTAGACCAGACCATACTCTTATTTGTTACTTTCACTCCCAGGCATGCAGATCAATGATCTTACTTGTCCTGGAAAAGTACGTAGAGATCTCATGGGATTATGGAATGAGTCTCAATCAATATTTTATAGGATTCCTTATCACGCCACACATGGAGATCTTTCCATAAATATATTAAAATTTTCTCCCTTGAACAAATTCTTAAAGGTTAGGTTACTACTTGCTTCTATGGAAGAGGTTTACTTTGTACCGCTTGGAGGTCATATAGATTGGAATCCAGAGCGATAAGAATGAAAGGGTTGGTGAATTCGTAGCTACAACTACTTGCTCTTTAAAAGGCTTAGATTTTAAGGGAACTAATAAAAGCCTTTTTTAAGTTCCTATAATAGGGAGGTGTAATTCTCGAAAGCCTTTGGTACTTCGGTAGGGCGAGCAACCCTTAAACTAAAAAATGGAGTCTCTGGTTTCATTCTCTTATTTTTTTTATACATTTCAGTCTCTATTTGGACCGCTTCAAACAAAATAAGAAAAAAAGGTCCAGTCAATTGAATAGCTATTTCTTTCCTCGATCTCCTTTTGAAGAAGAGGCTTTCACATTCCTAGTCTAGTAGGGTCGGACGACTTTCTTTGCCCCAGCTTGGTATCACATCCCTGTACAACAACATTATTTGTTTGTGTACCCCTTACCATTCTTGCTTAGTCTTTTAACAACTGGGAAGGCAGTCATAGAAATGAAGCCTATCACCACGCTGATCATTAAATAGGAGATTGTGCCCTTTCTTAAAGATTTGATAGGATTCCCCCTCATCCCCCACCCAAGAGTGCTTATGTCACAGGGGAACTCATGGATGAAAATAATCCTTATGGTTTGTTTTGATATCCGGTAAGGATAATAAAATAAAGAGTCCAGGTTGGTTGGTGAGACTAGTGATAGGAGACATCTAGCTTTGTTCGGAGAGAACTTGTTGAGAATAATATTTTTTGGTTGCTAAATATTACGGCCTAAATGCTAAACTATTGACCCTATTTGTTTGGATGGGTGTTCACACCAAAGTGTTCCCATACCGCATGCATACAGTCGTAAGTAACCTATTGCAACATGGAAAATTTTAGTGAGTGGAATCAACAAAGAAAAGAAAAATAGGTTAATAACATCAACGTGTGTATTTGAGAGACTATCCTCGGGCTGAGGAATGTCCACAAGAGTTTGTTGAGGTGTTTACACTGGCCCATGGTCTGCTTTTATATTCTTTCAAGAGTTCAAATTGGTCCACCTAAGTAGGACGAAAAGAAGGAACTGGAAAAGAAAAGGGGGAGCTATTTTGAAGCCTAGCAACCCAAAAGAGGAAAATGTCTTATACCGAGTTCCCTAACATCAGCTTAACTTAGTAGTAACACTTTTTTTACCGATCGACATGGCACTGCTAGATGCTTTTGATTAATAGAACACGAATAAGAGGTATAGGATTTTGCTTTAGAGGTGGAATCAATTCGAAAATATAAAAATGAATGAGTTATTAGAAGTTATCGTGCCGTTTGTGAAAAGTTTCCAAGAAACTTTAGGTGGGAGATGGGGCAAACCCCTAGGTTCCCGGTGCTCTCCCTGAAGCCCTATCGTAGGGTCCTAATTTTCGTCTACCCAAAATAGCTGGGCAAGAAAAGGGGGAACCTTTTTTCATAAGAACAAATTAAATAATGGAGGCCTCTATGCTCAATCGAATAAGAAAGCTATACAGGAAAAATAGCCTTTTTCTGCTTTCTAAAGCAAAGGGGGAGTATTTGTCAAAAGTAAAGACCACACTTCACAATTGTGGCTCTCAGAAGAGTATTACAGGTTACTATGTTTCGAGAATAGTGATCTACAAATCAGGGAGAGAAAACATTCATATTTTTTTTTCAAGAGATTCTATCTCAGAATCGTGCCTTGAGGGGGATGCTTCCAATCATACCGAGGACTTTATGGATTTATTTTTTGAAAATCAAGAGGTATTGTACAAAAACCCCAAATAGGGACCCGTAAAGAAAGACATGAAGAAAATCAAGTTCGTTGAGCAAGCCAAACTCGCTTTTGTAGAACGTGGGAATGAGTCTCCCTATATAAAAGAAATTCTTGGGTTAGGGTGAAATTCGATGATCTATGAAGGAACGCTAGATATATGTTTAACACATACAAGTCGAATGTCTACGAAAAAGATATCATAAAGTTTTGTTCTTTGTTCCTATTTCTTGCTTTTTTTTTCCAATGTGTCATTGTCTGATTTTTGGTTGTCTGATCACTCTCAAAATTATGTATCCACTTATCATATTTTTACCCCTACTCGGTATTTTTGTAGCAGGTTGTTTAGGAAGTTTTCTAGGAAAATAAGGAGCCACTATAATAACCACTATGTGTGTTTCATTCTCTTCAATCATCTTTGGTTACTTTTTATGAAGTCGTACTAGGAGCTAGTTCTTGCTATCTAAGAATTTCTCCATGGATCTCATCAGAAATGTTTAATGTTTCTTGGGGATATTTTAGCAACCTTGAAGTCATTGAATGAATAGCCAAGAAAATAGATCAGATCTAGTTGTGGCTGTTGCTCCATGGCGATACGGACTAGACCCGCTCCTACCCACGTACCATAGCATATTAGGAATAAGGGGGGACATATTGGACATAATAACTCTCTTAGTTGGGGGTTGTGCTTCTCTGCCTTTCAATCGATACACAGTTAAGGAGGCCGATCATGAATGCTATAGGTGTAGGAGCGATTCTGGTCAGGGAAGGCTAAGACAACACCTCGCATATGGGTAGCAAGAGGAATCTTATGCCCCAATAATGGGGCCTTATGGGGAAGGGCCTAATCAAATAGGGACAACACACCCCCTACTTTAAGTTCACCTTTGTATACACTGAATCACTCTTTTGGTCTAGTCGGTGGAAAGAGTGAACTACACAAGCTAGTTAGATGTGTAGGGTACAGGGCTCGTAGTACCCTCTTTAATTGATCAAGCCTTTTATTCGCTTTGATAGTGAATTAACTACTAAAGGGGCAGGCTTGCACTCCTTATTTGAGACAACTAAGGCAGGCGGTGGACTCTTTCATAAGGTAAGGGAAGAAGGGGCCTAAGCATGGCAAAAAATTGAACACTTGAGTGAAAAAGAAAAGCGAGACATTACCTTTTTTTCCAGGCATGTTCGAACATACGGTTCCTACGTAAGATCAAGTTGGTGAGCCATGTGATGGGAAACCTTCCCGTATGGTTTGGAGAGCACTAAATTAGAATTAGAGGTTTACCACCATATCATTATATGTAAGGGGAGCTCGCTTGATTCGCATATTGGTCCGACTCTTAATTCACTTCTGACCTTTTGTTTAATAGCCTGACCATAGTGATGTTAATTATAAATACATTCATAAGTAGCTTGATCCATCTTTATTCCATTTCATATATGTTTGGGAATCCACATAGCCCTCGATTTATGTATTATTTATCCATTCTTACTTTTTTTATAACAATGTTGGTGACTGGAGATAACTTTCTTCAATTATTCCTGGGATGGAAGGGAGTAGGTCTTGCTTCATATTTGTTAATTCATTTTTGGTTTACACGACTTTAGGCAGATAAAAAGGCTATAAAAGCTATTCTTTTCAATTGAGTAGGCGATTTTGGATTAGCTCCGGGGATTTTGGGTTGTTTTACTTTGTTTCAAATAGTAAACTTTCCCACCATTTTTGCTCGTGCTAGTGCCCCCAGAAATTCTTGGATTTCTTGCTATATGAGATTTACTGCCATAACTCTTAATTGTATTTACTTTTTATTGGTGCTATTTATAAATCTACATATATAGGATTGCATACTTAGTCACTTGATGCTATGAAGGGTCCCACTTCAGGATCTGCTTTGATTCATGCAGCTACTATGGTAACAAATGGTGTTTTCATGATAGCAAGCTTCTCCCCTTATTTTAATACCCATATATGGCTTTGATTGTTATTATATTTGTAGGAGCTATGATGCCATTCTTTGCAGCAGCCATTGGAATATTACATAATGATCTATAGAGGGTCATAGCTTATTCAACTTGCATTCAATTAGGCTATATAATCTTTACATACAGTATCTCTAACTATTCGGTTAGCATCTTTCACTTAATGAATCGCCCTTTTTTCAAAGCATTACTATTCTTGAGTGTAGGTTCGGTGATTCATTCCATGTAGGATAAGAAATATATACAGAATATTGGGTGGGCTTGCCTCCTCATTCTCTTTTACCTATGACATAATGCTCATGGGAAGCTTATCTCTAATTCGATTTCCTTTTCTTATTAGATTTTATTCCAAAGATGTGATCTTAGAGACCGGTTATTCTAAGTATACCATCAATGGGAACTTTACTTTCTGGTTGAGAAGTGTCTCTATCCTTTTCACTTCTTATTACTCCTTTCGTTCACTTTTTCTAAAATTTCCAGTACCAACTAATTCATTCAGGCGAGACATCTTATGATGTCAGGATGCACCCATCGTATGGTCATTCCTTTAATACTTCTTGCTCTCGAGAGTCAATTTGTAGGATACTTGGCCAAAGAATGACTTGTTAGTCCATAACTAAGTACTATGATAGAGCGGCTATTGCTCACCCGACACAATCGTACGAGGTAGAAATTCACCCAAAACAATCATCCAAGGTGAACAAGAATTAGGGATTAGATATGGGCAAAATTCCCACTAATGGCTGAGATGTTCAGTCGACTCCCTTCTCCTTTGTGGGGGTCCCGACCCCTACGAGTAAGAAGAAAAGGGAGGAGGAAAGAGGCCTGGGAAACCATCATAATTAGTAAACAAGTGTAAGAATCACTGCCCGATAGTATGAAGTACTAGCCACACTAAGGGATAGGCCATGAAGCAAAGGATGGGAACAAGCGGAATCATTGTGTTTAAATTTTTTCCCTTGCAATGACCATCCAATGGACCATGGACTAAATGGCCACTTCCTGAAAGGAATATGTCCAGGGGAACGCCGACCCTTGATAAGGTACATATCGGGCCTATGGGCTATTGTGACTATCTAAGAATACACTTGAAACTGGATGGATGAACAAACTCAGCTGGTGGACTGCCGAGCTACAAGTCTTATAACACAGAAGTGGGATTCTTTAAAATTTGAAGGTAGTGGGTGGCCAAGAGGACCCACTTGGAGACTTGGGATCTCAGCAGGAAATGCGAAGGTTGCAATAAGCTGTCTGGCCAAAGAGAATCAACTAATTTAGGTATGATCTTAGTAGGATCATAATAGGGAATACCCTAACCCTGGGAACCAGGGCCTGTCCATTCTTTATTTGCAATCGAATTTCTAGCTTTGTTCGTCTACAACTAAATATTTTGATCTGGTTTGATTCATGATCACATCTAAAAACCTAATCCCATGGGATTTAATGGACATTTTTCATTCTTCACTCAGTCATTAGTATCCTTTCCAAAGTCAACCTAACTGCTTACCTTTGGAAAAGCTCTAAATAGGACTTCGCCCTTATGCCTTTCTATATAATAGAAGAAAGTTAGATAGTTGTATATAGAATTAGACAGATCGTCTAAACCATGAATAGAATCAACTTTGTTCTGAAGGCCTAGCGATTTCCTTTTTTTGCAAAGGCGGTCCTTTTCTTCACTTGGACTGATGACTAGTTTGGTCATTACTGCTAACTATTATAGGAGTATGTATCCCACTCAGAACTACCAGTAGCTTTGGTTGTTGAATCTCGTGCAAGTTAGGTTGTGGCTATATTGGTTGCAAGAAGAACTTAGGCTCTTTAGGTGTGTGTTGACCTTGCACTCTAATTTCTTCTAATGTCGTATGTATGATAGAGGTAGTGTAGTGATTGACCTCAATACTAATAGTGATCCCCAAGGTTAAATGAATGAATGAAGCTATGGTTATACCCGAATAGAGATGGTGGTCTTCCTTAAATGTCTCCAAGCTAACCATAATGGAATTGATGGGAAAAGAAGTCAATAATAGTCTGTTCTCGCCTATCAATAGATAGAAGGTTGTTTCTAGGCTTAAACCATTTGAAACAAAATTGCTATCTTGTTCTTGTTATTGATAGAATAATATTCTCTGTCTCTATCAAATAAAGTAGGGGGGAGAAATGGAAGAGAGAAAGAAAAAGTGCAAAGGATTGAAAAGTCTAATAGGGGAAGAATGGTTGACACGTTGACTGCCTTTGATAGACAAAAATAACCGGAGTGGTCTAATCTAATCACGTGGGGTAGAGCCTAATCGAAAGGTGCTAGAAAGAGTAAGGGCAAGTGAGATAAGGAAACTAGTTGTCCCTATGTAAAAAACCTTGCACTGGGAGAGTCTTTCTCTAATGAGAATAAGGAAAGTTTTTGGCCAAGACAAGAAAGGAACTCGCCCTTTGACACCAAGGGATAATAGCTGATTGTTGGTGAAAGGAATCTATGAGTAAAGGTTCTCAAACTGAGTTACGACCAATGTGGAACCAATGAGTTCAATCGAACAACGTAACGAGTCTAAGGGAAGGATCAAGCATCAAATAAATAAACGGGCATAGGCTTAATAGTGAATGCAGACCCCCTGTAACTAGATATGAGATCAATGACAACAACAAAAGAAAAATGTTGAGAGAAATTCTTGGCCCAACAAATACATTGCGAAGAGACATCGAAGATGAAGATTTTCTAATGCAGTGCCAGCACCGGATGGAATTTACAAATAAAGAAACAACCCACCAGAAGGGCATACCTTAAGGGGCACCTTTCTCCCCCGACAAAGATCTATCTCCATGAAGCCAACCTATGGATAGAAAGAAAGATGAAGGAAAGAAAAATGAAAGAAGAAATCCAAATTTTATTTAGGAATATGATATAGGAAGAAGGGGAGTACGCAGCCGAACAACCGCTGGGGTTTTTAGTAGTGATAGCATAACTAATAAAATGGGCCACCCCAAACCTAGAGCTGACAGTTAAATCCACAATTGACATCGGGTGCCAGCTATCTGAAAAATGCAGACTGAAGCAGAAGGTCACAAAATACGGCACAATAAGGTGGTCGTTAGACCATAGATTGTGCGAAGGAATGAGATAATCAATTAGAATTGAGACAGGGATGAGAGGTGAAAGATATTTTTGAGCCTGTAAGCATTAAACAACAACAACTTTTTAGTCGTTGCATGCTAGATTGTAGGTTAGGGGTATAGTAGGGGTGACCCTTTATCAAACTTTTATATAATATAAGGTAAGATTTTTGGAACCCTAGTTTTAGAGTTTTCCCCAACCAACCTATGACTTACTAATAAAAAGGGGCTTGTCTTACTAATAAAAAGGGGCTTACCCTTTTCAGCTTCATTTCACTACCGCATAAATAATGGATCCGCTTGGCTAGATGAGCAATCTTTTATCTGGCCTCTGTAACAATAGTAAAGTGTTTTGCTACTTTTAATTAGAAAAAGAAGATCGAGCAAGGAAAAGAAAAAAGGAGTTATCCCCCCTTCTCTGGTAATCTGTCGTTGCATATGTCAAAAAAGAAGGAGGAAAGAAGCAAAGAACAACCATTTGACTTTGTCAAATGAGGTGGAGGGTTTGACTAGGTGACATAATGGAAATATATTGGACTGCAAATCCAAGAATGATGGTTTGACCCCGTCCTTGGCCTCGGGGAGTGGTGAGTAGTCGGAACTTGTTTAAGTATAATGGCATAGTATTAGGGTAGAAGGATGTCTTTTGTTATAGAAATCCAAAGACAAGACTCTAAAACTTCCAAACAAAAAAAATGAAAGAAAAGAAGGATCTTTTTACTTTATGCTTGAATATAATGAATTCGGTAGGTTAAAATAGACCCTATGGTCGACCGAAGGTGTTGTGCCACTTAAATTCAAATCTATCTTACTTGCAATCCATTGTTTTCCAGCCATCTCATAATAAAATGTTAGACCGAGGCTGACACAACCAAATTGGTTGAGGAAAAGGAACCCGCAGTGACCAAGAACTCCCAACCCCAAAAATGAATACCAAAAAAGTTTAAGGTTACCGATGACATGTTGGATGAAAAGATGGGGACCCTCTAAGTTGACCACCTTACCCACTAAGGGGGAAAGGAAAATGCGAATTGACCAAAAAACCAAACCACTTGACTGACCCCTTCATAGTCCATTCATTAAGGTTGGGGATGGCTGGAACCAATTAGAGGTGCAAATCGCCCAAGCGAATCCAGAAAATGAACCACAACGCAATGAATAGGACTCATGTTAGAGGATTTTTGAGTGTGAGCTAACACTCATGAAGTTACAAGGACCCACAATAATCAAAGGGGCCACCAAATTGAAGATGTTTTTCAACTAAATAGGACTAATGTAGATCCAGAAGAATGGTCTAGGCTTTCAAAAAGATAAAGATAGAAGGGATAAAGAGACAGTCTTTTGAACAATCAAGTAGACATAAGGATCTAGCTCACGATTACTTAGAGCTGGCAGAGATCTCGGACGGGGAAAAGCGACACTCGAAATCTATTAAACAAGACCAAGAACAAAGACATACCATTCCCTCTAGAGAAAGTAGTAATGATTTCTACGAATGCTTCCCTCGAGGACGTGTACAATAAGGTCTTTGAAAATTCCTATCAACATGGTGCATCTCTTAGTAGAGGGGCATGAAAAGTGGAGACTTTGACTTACGAATTAAATAATAAACATTTTTCTTGAGGAAGAGAATCCAGGATGACCGCTTTTTTCATTCGCTATGAACTAACTAGATGCGTACTTGTATGATCAATCAATGGATGAGAGAATTGCATGAATGATGAGACCGACCTAACCTAAAGTCAAGGTTATTTATTCTCTTGATAGAAACTCTTTATTAACAAATACTACGAACCAATTTGGAGAAAGAAAAAGTACAGCATGAGATAGGTGATAGAGAAATTTCCGATAGCAAATTACTTGACTCAATGTATGGAGGGAGAGACTTCTAACTCAATCATGAAATCAATGTTGAGTCAACAATCATTAAGAGGGGTACCAATAAGTGAGATCAAGCCAGCCCTTATAAAGGTATAGGGTTTCAAACCTGTGTTTCTTTAAATATTCTATAAATCTAAATAAAGTAGGGACTTCAAAGCTTGACTAAGAAGGAAGAAAGTTGAATTTCAGAAATCAAAGAGGTGCTTTAAATTCAATAAAAAATAGCGCTAAAGATCAAGAAAGGGCCCCTTACTATAGATAGGGCCTTAGCGCTGTACTAATAACAAACATATACAGGGATGAATTTGTTCATCTTGTCAGAATCAATTCTATGTTTGAATAGAATAAGTACTACTTAGTAGTAGAAAATCAAAGAGATAGATAGAGAGGGAACTCTTTCATACCCGATAACTCCTAGGATGAGAAATAGGTTCTTTGTTTTTAGTAGAAAGAGTTCTAGCCTTTGTTGCCCCTCGATAGAGTGAGTCTACTTAGAAAACTGGTAAGGTATGGAGATATACTAATCAATATGAATCTCTAGAGTGGATGGTTGATCGTCGCCTCCTTGTTTAAGAGGCTTTTTGGTCGGGGGGGGGGGGGGCTTCTTATCGTAACCCTTTCTCCCAGTGTATGTGAAAATAAGTGACAAACTCATTTTTCCTCAATCATAGGTTAAAGAACGAGATCCGGTTTTCTATATTAAGTCAATTTTTCCTTAGTATCTCAGTGGTAGAGCGGTCTACTATTAATCAATTGGTCGTAGGTTCAAATCCTACTTGGGGAGATTTTTGAGTTATCTCTTTTCTGACCAAGCGCTTGCCTCCGGTGGTGTCCTTTTCCTTTGTTTCTAATCTAGCATAATTGTGGGACATCACAAGAATTAAGATGATTGTTGGTTTTTATTCCTCAGCCTCATATAGAAACACTTAGTTCCTTCCATTCTTAGGGAAGGATTCACTGGAAAGACTGGAGCAATATCTTAATTAGCCAGAAGGAATTAGTCTCCACAAGCATTATTCAAAGAATGAACAAGAAAAGAGTTACTATTTTGGATAGATGGATGTGTCCCAATGGCTAAAGCTCTGCCATCTTCTTGTAGACTGAACTCTCTTCTCTTTAGGTTTTGAGTTCTTTTTGGGGGTGGTGGTCCAATTTAATAGTGAAAACAAAGTTCTTAAATGTTTAGATTCCCCCAAAATGATAGCTAAGCTAATTATCGTAGTTCCCTTCAATTAAATCAATAAGCTTTTTAATTGATTCAAGGCGCTGCCCCCTTCTTAGAATTAGAACCCATTGAGGGGGGCCTCAGTCCAAGAAGGGGAGAGTGATCCAGTGGTCAAAAGTGACAGACTGTAAATTTGTTGATGTTTTTTTACGTAGGTTCAATTCCTGCCTCTCCCACTTTTTTTGAAGACTTTAGAGAAGAGAAAAAAGGCATTCGTCAGCATAAGAAAGCCAAATAAGAGAAGCTTTTTCTTTATTTTTTTTGGCCATTCCATGAAGTAAAATTGTATCGTATGTTAGTTAGAGAGGTTGGTGAAATACCACAAACTATTGATTTCCCATCTTATCCAATCCCAACAAGAATAGAAGTGAGTCATTTTTGACTTGTCTTGTTGTTGTAGTCTTTTAGCTTATGTAGTTGGCCTTCCTTCACGCATGTGTCTACTAGAATGTCTCCTTGTTTCGAGAAAAAACCAAGATGATACATACGATAGGAGAAGGAAAGATCCTTATTTTATAGAACCTGGGGAATTAAAGTTTGATCAAGGATTGGAGAGAAGAGGTAAAAAAAGGGGATCAGGATAGATTTAAAAATCTTTGTGTGAGCCGTATATGGTGAGAATCTCACGTACAGTAACAAGGAGGTTCATATCTATATGTGTAGTATGGAACTTAGGCTTACCCACCCTATTTTTTCCATGATCTATGGGTCTACTAGAGCTACCTACTTTGATCAATTAGCCAAGATTTTTACCGGATACAAAATCCTTAGTGCTTGATCTAGTGGTATTTTTATAGGGATTCTATTTATCATTATAGGATACCTATTCAGGATCATTGCAGTTCATTTTTGGGTGGCTGACTATAGATGGTATGGTAAGGTGGGTGGTATTGCTCTGCGGTCAATCTTCTTAACCATGCGTGGGCTGGGCTTAGAGCGCATGAAGCTCATCACTACCTCGTAAGGTCATTGAGACCATAGCATGTTACATAAAAGTTTCACCCTCTATGTAGTGTTTTCACATAACATCCCACTTAGAAGAGCAACTTGCTCTGTAATGTTGTCACACAATATAAGCACGTCGCCCTCCTACTGGCTGGCCGAATTAATGTTATTTTCCAGTCAACTTTCGACCCTATCAAGTGCAAAAAACATAGTAGAATCACACAATATATGTTGCTAGTGTGCTTCCTACTCACAAGGAAAGAAAGAAGAATGACAAGGGTTTAGTTTGGATTTAATTATTTACAGCATAAGAGTAGATTCCCCAAAAAATCCCTGGAACAAAAACTATAGGAGGATATATTGGCAATATCCAACGGTGAACAATTTCCCAAAATAAAAACTGCCTAGAAGTTCAAGTACCTTTAGTACTATACTCTACCCTCAAACTAGCAGCCTTAACAAAAAGTAAGACCGCCCTTGTCCCTTTTCTTTCTCTATTCCGCCTCCTTTTTAGCTTTGTTTTAATAGAGTCTAAGTTAAAGTGGTTAGTATGCCTACTTTACCTACTTTACTAAAGGGAACATACTATGTTTCATTTCTAGGTTTATAGATTGGATTCTGTCTGCCCCTAGACATAATCAGAGTGAGGCTTTGGTTACCAGAAAATGGTTCTCCAAAGGTGACTATTTCTATCATTGAAGTATTCGTCGCCTAATCAAATAAAAGAAGTTACTATCAAACTACTTGCCCTTTTGAAGTACCAAAGGTGACTCATTTCAGTGACTTGGAAATGGGTTTTCCCTTGAATTGAAGTGATGAGGTCAGAAAGAGGGAAGTAGGGCTCCTCTTGAATAATTGTTGGTTCTTTACTCTCCTTTAGAATGAAAGTTTCTACGAAGTCCCTCTTCTTACAGTAGTTGAATGACCCTACTACTTACTTTGTTTGTTTCAAAAGGTGAACAGCCCCCCCAACTAGTTGTATGGGGTGGGATGCGTGTGAAATGTTGCTTTGAATATGAGTAATTCCTAAAAAAAGCTTTGTCTGATATTTGATGAAGATCTTTCTATCAATAGATAGGAATGAGTGTTCGATACAGGGGATAGGATCCATCTACTCTTTAATCTCATAATTCTTTTATGAAATATATATATATATATATATATATATCATTTATATATATCTTGTCTATCTATCATTGATTCTTAATTCCAATTTTTGGGTTCCCGAGGCCCCAAAAGGAATGGATCATTTCTGCCAATGAAATGAATGCGAAGCCCATTTTGAATTCTTCTACGATTCTAAATTTTTCACAAAGAGAATAAGTTGCTACTACCTTTCCTCTTTCTTTTCCTGCATTGCTAATCTTCTCCTCCACGTGGTCGAGATGGTGACGGGCATGGGATAAATAAACCTAAGAAAAGACGCTCATCTGTTAGGTCCTTTTTTAGTGCAACACAGGAAAACACCCTCTTTTTGTCATCCCTATAGCTTTCCAGATTTTGTATTGAACGCATGGAGTAGCTAAATCCCTTCATATTCTATTTGAGCCTATGTTTAAGCCAAACCCACACCCTATTTTTCTAAGGCTAGAAAGAGTACCGACCAAGTTTAGATAAGGGAATGCTTTCCCCAAGCATTAAAGTAAAGGCTCGACAAAGGGAGGGAGGTGCAGAGAGGGAAGGAAAATGATTTTAAAGATCAAAGAAGGCCGAGGATGGCCTTAGGTGTGTCTTATCTGAAAGAAACATGCTTTTCTTTACCGTCTTGGTATGATTGTTGGGCCCTCCTTCTTACAGTGTCTTTCATCGTCTCTCCTTATTCTGCCCTTTCTATTAAGATAGAAGCCTTCGGGCTTTGCTTGCCCTTACTAATAAGAAATTCTGGTTCGGCACCAAAAAGCGCTGGTAAAAACTGAAAGTAAAGGGTCCATGTAGCTATTGTATCTGCCCCCTTCTTAGTCAATGGGGCACATCAGTTTCAACATTTACTACAAAAAAGAGAATCCACTTCAGATAACCACGTCTATTCTAGGAAACATATGGAATAGCCGAGAGTAGACCTTTTTGGATATATTATCCAAGTTGAGAGTAGATTTATAGGAAAAGCCGTCTAATGGAAAATGACTTTCACGTTTGGTTCAGAGAGATCTTTTTTTATTGAGAATTCCTCATTCCCTTTTGTGTCAATTCCCCAATGGTGAATTTCAAACTTGTGGGGCCCTATCTATTCCATCTCTCAATCCCCTAATAAAACCCTACCCTTCGGATACCATATATGTGGGCACCTGATATTTATGAGGGTTCACCCATCCCAATTATAACATTTCTTTCTATTGTACCTAAAATCTCTATTTCTGCTAATATTTCATGTGTTTCTGTTTATGATTATTATGGAGATACATTACAATAAATACTTTTTTCTGTAGCATTGCCTATATGATCTTAGGAGCATTGACCGCTATGGACCAAATGAAATCAAAAGACTACTAGGTCATAGTTCAATTGGACATATAGGTTATATTCATATTGGTTTCTCATGTGGAACCATAGAAGGAATCCAATCACTACTAATTGGTATCTTTATTTATGAATGAATGGTGATAGATGCATTCGCCATAGTTTTAGAATTACGGCAAACCCGTGTCAAATATATAGATGATTTAGGTGCTCTTAGCCAAAATGAATCCTATTTTATCTATTACCTTCTCCATTACTATGTTCTTATACGCATGAATACCCTTGTTAGCCGAATTTTATAGAAAATTCTATTTGTTCTTCACTATTTTAGGTTGTATGGCTTACTTTCGTGCCCTAGTGGGAGTAGTGACTAGAATTATAGGTCGTTAAATAGCCATAAGGTTGCCACGAGTAAGTAAGAAAGAGGGACTAAAGGAAGTTCTCCATGAACCGAACACATAGCTTACCGAATCTATTGCGACAAAAATGGGAATGCATGCTACGAAAGATAGGGTTGAGTTTGATTCGTATACTAAAGTGCTCCCTGCCGAATATTAGAATGATGTGATCCGGGTGGAGTCTTGATTCAAAAAGATGAAGGGCCCAAAAGACTAAATAGGGTGTGAAAAATTCCCCATATCTTTGGGGACAAAAAATGAATAGACATCTCAATTTGATACAACCCTTTTGATTTAGTTAGGAAATGATGTGTGAGCAGATGCTAACACATTTGAGGCTTTAAACTGAGAATAATTGCAAGGTCTTAAGCAACTTTTGTCGTTTTTGATTATTTTATCTTTGATTTTTGCAGTAGAAGCCAAGATACAAGAGAACCAACAAGGATGGAAACAAAAGAGTTGAAATTTGAAGCAAATAAAAGAGAAGTGTGTATGACGACATTCCTGATAAGTCATCAGCCATGTGACAAGTTATCAGAGATACCGTCAGCCTTAGATAAAGAATGGACCTCAGCTAAAAGTTATGACAACATTCCCTGATAAGTCATCAAAGAGTTGATAAGTCATCAGGTTTCATTGTGAACCTTAAGCAGGAAGTGCTAAAACTGAAGAAAGAGCTGACGACATTTAAAATAAATCATCAGACTCCGATAAGGTGTCACGAATGTTGTTATCTAATTTGAGAAATTGCTGAACTCTGTGATTTTGTGTCCATAATAAGGGTGAACTATTTAAAGCATACTTTAGGATTTTCTAAGGGGGGAAACCTATTTTGGGACACACGTATATTGTTACTTTTCTCTCTAGTTTCTTGGATTGAAAAACAATTAACTTTGAAGAGATTTTCATCAATATTTTGGGATTTCTATTGTGATCTAATATGAGAATCACTAGTTACTATTCATCCTGTGATAAGTTCATCTTTCAAATTATGAATACATCTAGTAGTTTCGCTTATTACATTATGAGTGTCTAAATCTCTTTAACCCAAATTATGGGATCTATGGGTTAAGTCTTTGTAAGATGCTAATTATTTAAGATTCTAAAGGTAATAGGACTCCTTCATAATTCTGAGATTTTAATTATTATCTATTGGTTGCAAACGATAGATAGCACTTTCTTTGATTTTCTTGAGATAAGAAATCAAATATAATAGGAAGTGAATTATTGACAGGGACTTGGAAACACTAAACTTCCATTTAATAATTAATGTTGTAACAAGGTTGATTAACCTGAGGTGAAGTCTGGTCAGTGAATATAAATTCCCTAAGTCTGAGAGGATTAGTTAATTAAATGCTTAAGTAGGTCGAAAAACATTTAGGCATAACTTCAATAAAGACAATCTGTTGTTCCTACCTATCGTGAGAACCTTGAATCACTATTAACATCTGTCAAGTACCAAAACCCATCGTGAACATAATTCTATTTTTTGATAAACTCTTGATTACAAACACTGAAACTAAAGTGACCAACAATTATTTGCTAATCTCCAAAACCCCTATTTTATCTTTTTGTGCCAGTTGTTTGAATTCAACTTGTAGCTATAGTTTCAAATTAGTTTAATCGCCACTTATATTTTTCTCTGTGGATTCGACCCCGACTCCAAAAGTTAGGTAAATATATTGACAATGACCGCCTTGTACTAAATTGATGTGTAAGTTGAGTGTTATCAAAAATGGCACTGTTGACGGGGAACAATTTGGCGTATTGAATTGGTTTGGAATTTTAGTTTACTAGCTTGAATTCAAACTTATAAATATTTGTTTAGTTTATTTTTTTAATTTTTTAATTTAATTTTTATTTTTCTCACACCTTTCTTGAGATGTCAGCCTGGATAGATGGGTTTTTGAGTGATGACGATTCTTGTTATTATTGTAGGGGACCATATTTTGAGGCTCACTGTCCAGATTTACCTGGAAGTGCATGGAGGGGACCTTCACAATATGATGTGGAAACTGTCCTACTTACTGTAACTTGGTGTTTGGCTTGTTGTCAAAGTGATCATACTGAAGATATGTGTGCAGTCATGATTCAAGCGAACAAATTGATGAAATGAATTTTAGAGAATCAAGAACAGCTGTGGGCTGAGCTAAAGGAGTTACCACTCTCACCATGTTTACAGTGGCTAAACAAAGAAGAATATGAAGAGGACATTAGCCAATTTGTGGAGAAAACACAATAATCTCAGCCACTCGATTGCCATCTTGATCTTGAGACTTACATTAAGAAGGTGAATAAAAGTAAGTGTGTAGTAGATAGTATAAATTTTTAAGAAGGATTGATTGGGCCTCATTCAAAGAACTTTTCTACATTATGTTTAGATGATATCTTATCTGCGGAATCATTTAAAATAGTATAAGAGTGTGAATATAAGGAACAAGAATCCTATATTATTGATTTTACACTAGACAAGCAACATAAAAACATACCTCACTTTAAGGCCGAGTGGTTTACCACGCTCAATCCATTACTCAATTTCTTAATTTTTGTACCACCCCCTATGATCGAGGCAATAAGATAGACTCTAAGTGGGGGCAAAATTCATATCCTCAAGGTGGAGGAAAAAGCTGAGTTGGGTCATGCCACAAAACTAAATTATTCGCTGCTTGGGAGGCAACCCAAGGTATTTTGTTGTTTATATTCTTCTTATGTGATTGACATCAGATCTTTGCACCCATGGTGCCACAGGTATATTTCTAACTCTGTTGTTTTGGTTTGATGCATTGGGGACATTGCATGATTTTAAGTTGAGGGTGGGGTTACTTGTGGGTGTTGATGTCCTCTTAAGGTTTTTGTTGTTGTGCCTCTTTTCTCCAGAGTCTTGTTCCTAGTAGAGCCGACATGTTTAGGCTATTGTGATTTGTTGTAAAATATTGTAGTTGACTAGAAGAAATACAAGTACCTTAGGCAATTGACATGTGTTTGTTGATTTTTGAACACCTCTCAAATGGTTTGTTTAATAACTGTGTGATATGCATTTATGTGTGACCACTGTGCCTGTTGTCATGGAATTAGTACTAGTGACATGATAACCATTTCTAAACAATTGCATAAACCGAATGGGTATTAGCTTGTGATGTACCTTTGTGCCATGTGTGTGTGAGATACTACCTGGTTTTCGTTGTGTGTTAAATCCAGAACTTACCCGGTTGGTCTTGCCTTGGTTGTAGGATAG